>NW_028152149.1:0-27500 GCF_964638095.1 Poromitra crassiceps
CTGTCTGGCAGAAACCCTGTATCTCCAAATTTGTCTATTTTCTTTTTATTTCATAAATGGATTTAGTGGGTATACCCAAAAATAACCTGTGGAAGTTTCAGGTACTTTGGACCAGCGAAAGATGTTCTATTACTGGATATGAATGTTGTTATTACTATTACACTATGTTAAAATGTGAATGTTTTTTCTTCCTTTTTAATTTTTTTTTAGATACAAGGTTTCCGCCCGACAGCGACGCATGTAGAATATGAACATTTCTGAACCGATATACGTTGCCTATCACCTTTCTGTACATGCATAATGTTAATATTCACGGCTCTGAATATTAACCTTATGCACGTCATAGAGTCTGCTGTTGAGGGAGTACGTGGTGGCCAGTAATGCAAGGGAGTTGTGTGGCCGGGGTGGATGGAGGGTGTAAACACTTGCCTTGCCACCGGAGGGCCGTGTCCAATTCCCAGTCATGGTGACAGCGTTTCCAAAGTGTACACTACATTTCAACCAGTAACCTTAACCAAGTCGTTTTACATTTGCCTAAAGTTTTATGTGCCTAAACACACAAAGTGGTTTTATTTGCGATTAATGTTGGAAAGGCTCAAATTTACGTTGATATTCTACTACGAATACGTAGCCTATATGTCTGGTTGGTTTTCAGACATGTAGAAGGCCAGCGTCTTACGACTGGATTGATGACTGTACACATGAGGTTGGTTTAGCCTGCGAAAACAAATGTCCATGCAGGCTGACAAGTGTGAAGCATAGATCACACACACGCACGCACGCACGCACGCACACGCACACGCACGCACGCACGCACACACACACACACACACACACACACACACACACACACACACACACACACACACACACACACACACACACACACACACACACACACACACACCAGTTGTCATTGTTTCCCTCTGTGTCAAACTGCTGTGGCTGCTGCAAACAGGCAATCAAACATAATAGTGAGCGTGTTTCTCTTTCTGTGTGAGGAGAACTATCAGCCAGCAGGGGTGATAGAAAAGCCTGGGGGGGGGGGGGGGGGGGGGGGGGGGCAGGGGTGATAGAAAAGCCTGGGGGGGGGGAGGGGGGGGGGGTGTTGGTGAGAGAAGGGGGGCGTAGACAAACACAAAAGGCCCAGGTGATCGACGTGGAGAATGAGAGAGGACGGCTGAAATGACGGGCGAAGATGAGAGAGATGTTTAGTGAGATGTGTCAGTGTGTGTGCCAATCGCATAAACGGTGCAATTTGTCGTAATAACTACTGGGTGGGGGTGGGTGCGGTGGCTGGGTGGTGGTGGTGGTGGTGATGGTGATGGTGATGGTGATGGCGGTGGGTGGGGGTGATATTTTCAATGGTTACTTATAGGGGTGTCACGATACACTCAGTTCACGATACGATACGTATCACGATACTGGGTTCACGATAACGATACGATACGATACGATTTTAACAATATTTTTTTAAACTTGAATAATGACAATATATGACTGGAAAAGTAGTATTTTATTTGAAATGCACAAATACAAAACATGCTGTTGTGGGAAATTGTTATTACAATAACAACTAGAAAAAACATGAGATTGGAGATAAGGCTTATCTTGAAATAGAATGAGTTACACCGTCAATTAGATTTACTTTGAACTAAAAGGTTTCTCAGCAGTATAAATTCTCATGCATCTTCAGTTTTTCTTCAAACTCAAACAACAAGACTTTTCTTAATCTATTTTTTATGCATCTTCAGTTTTTCCTGTCAAGTAAACAGTTTTGCCAGAAACTGAATTGAATGGTTTCTCTCCTGTATAACTTCTCATGTGTCTCTTCAGAGACTTGTTCAACTGAACTACTTTCCACACATTGAACTTCAACAAACAAAGACGTTTCTTAGTCTATTTTTTGTAGAGAGAAATTTTTTTTTTTTTTTTTTCACGATATGAGATTTCATCTCAACGATACATATCGTGACGTTTTACTATCGCGAAATTTCGTGGGACGATATATTGTGACACCCCTAGTTACTTACCAACTCTGCTGCTGCAGCTGCTTTCCATGACGACCACCCACAGCCTCCCCACCACATCTGCATCTGCAGTTAACCGATCAATATCTGATGGAGCTGGAAAGCTCCGACTGTCAGGCACCAGGAGGGACTTGACTGCAGGAACACACAAGTCAAAAAACATCAACTACACATGTTTGTGATGTGAAAACCTCTTCACCGGTCTTTGTTCACACACCAACGCATCAACCTTTCAGTTTCAACACGTGTAACATTGAAATCCATCAATAGCCAAAGAATACCTGTACCACATGTGGCACAGTGTGCTACTGTATGGTATTCTGTGCTGCCTGTCATATGATACAGTAAGCTATGGTTTGAAATCATTGTTTGCTCATAGCTTGGTGGTGTGTCAGGGTCGGTAGGGTTTTGGCACAGCGGTGGGGAAAAATCTCAGCGCCAACAAAAAACGGTGTTTGCCAAATGCCAGCAGGACTGGTAAGCTTGTCATGGACTGTTCTGATCACCCTCCCACTACATGGAGAATTTGTGCTGTTGCCATCGGGAAGGACTAAGATAATCACTCAACTCAAAATAACGACTGAACTATATGGACTATGATTATTTACACTAGCTTAGTCTATTGTCTTGATCTTTATTGTACAATGCTATGTACAGGAGAGGAGAATTTTGTTGTCTGTTTTGTTTGATTGATGTTGTGTGTAGGACTCAACTCTGGCTTAAACAGTGAGGACTTGGGAGTCGACTCTAACTTAAACAGTGAGGACTTAGGACTCGGCTCTGACTTAAACAGTGAGGACTTAGGACTTGACTGACTTAAACAGTGAGGACTTGGGAGTCGACTCTGACTTAAACAGTGAGGACTTAGGACTCGACTCTGACTTAAACAGTGAAGACTTAGGACTCGACACTGACTTAAACAGTGAGGACTTAGGACTCGAGTCTGACTTAAACAGTGAGGACTTGGCACTCAACTCTGACTCAAACATTGAGGACTCAGTTCTTGACTCTGACTTAAACAGTGAGGACTCGGTTCTTGACTCGGACTTAAACAGTGAGGGCTCGGTTCTTGACTCGGACTTAAACAGTGAGGACTCGGTTCTTGACTCTGACTTAAACAGTGAGGACTCGGTTCTTGACTCTGACTTAAACAGTGAGGACTCGGTTCTTGACTCTGACTTAAACAGTGAGGACTCGGTTCTTGACTCTGACTTAAACAGTGAGGACTCGCTTCTTGACTCTGACTTAAACAGTGAGGACTCGGTTCTTCACTCTGACTTAAACAGTGAGGACTCGGTTCTTGACTCTGACTTAAACAGTGAGGACTCGGTTCTTGACTCTGACTTAAACAGTGAGGACTCGGTTCTCGACTCTGACTTAAACAGTGAGGACTCGGTTCTTGACTGTGACTTAAACAGTGAGGACTCGGTTCTTGACTCTGACTTAAACAGTGAGGACTCGGTTCTTGACTCTGACTTAAACAGTGAGGACTCGGGACTCGACTCTGACTTAAACAGTGAGGACTCGGTTCTTGACTCTGACTTAAACAGTGAGGACTCGGTTCTTGATTCTGACTTAAGCACTGAGGACTCTGTTCTCGACTCTGACTTAAACAGTGAGGACTCAGTTCTTGACTCTGACTTAAACAGAGGACTCGGTTCTTGACTCTGATTTAAACAGTGAGGACTCGGGACTCGAGTCTGACTTAAGCAGTGAGGACTCGGGACTCGACTTGCACTCGAGCTTCGGAAGCACAACGACAACACTTGGGCCAGAGGATAGAGGCCATCTTCTCTCTTTCAAACCTTCCACCTCCCACCCACTTCTTTAACTCTTTCGTTTCCCCGCCCCTCATCGTGATTTTCCTCCCACAGCTCCCACTGTTTCCTCTCTGCCGCTCCGGTCGCACGCGGCGCTGGGACACATCATTAGCTGCCATCACGCCAGGCAGCTAGGAACAGACAGGTAGGGAGACGACAGAAAGGAAGTGACAGTCCGTGAGAAATCTGTGCTCCTGTGTGGGCCCCGGAACACCAGCTCTATATTTAACTGTTCCTAAACAGCCAGGGGAAGGAGAGAGGAATAGGCTACAGCCACTTTGTTTTGCTTGATTGCCTTCACTGGGTGGCCTGTGTGGTTTGGTCAGATTATTAATCGGTAATGCATCGCAGATGTGTCCTGCTTGGCTCTTTAAGCCTAATACCACGCAGTTTGGCAATGGCACGCACATGTTGATATGTACCCACACATGCACAGTCCGGCACACTCCAACTGATACAAGTCCTCTTATTAAAGTAATCACATGTTGATATGTACCCACACATGCACAGTCCGGCACACTCCAGCTGATACAAGTCCTTTTATGAAAGTAATCACATGTTGATATGTACCCACACATGCACAGTCCGGCACACTCCAGCTGATACAAGTCCTTTTATGAAAGTAATCACATGTTGATATGTACCCACACATGCACAGTCCGGCACACTCCAGCTGATACAGGTCCTCTTATGAAAGTAATCACATGTTGCTATGTACCCACACATGCACAGTCCGGCACACTCCAGCTGATACAGGTCCTCTTATGAAAGTAATCACATGTTGCTATGTACCCACACATGCACAGTCCGGCACACTCCAGCTGATACAGGTCCTCTTATGAATAGTTCACCCACCAAACATGAACATTTGGTCATCATCTACTCATCTTCATGCCAGGTGAAGTTTGTCCATATAACACGCAGTGCCAGCACAGCTCCAGCAACTGAAGTCAATGGGGACCAGTTCTCAGATTTCCAAAAAGACCTATATTTACACCATCATTTAATGCGAATCTTAAAGCCCTAAAATGTAGCTTTTTTTTAAACCTGCATTTTAATCATTAATACACTCACTTCTAATAGGGAGAATCATCATCAACCTTTATTTAAACAGGCAAGTTAATTAAGAACAAATTCTTATTTTCAATAACAGCCTGGAGAATGACGCCTCTACCGTTCCCACTCTGCGCCCTGAACGCTCGTCACCGCACCATGTCACTTTGAGGCTCGGTCCCGGAGCGTGAAATTTACCTGGATGTAACTCCATTTCCTGCTGCAGCTCCTTCATAGTAAAAGCTTTCCACTGACAAACTAACACTTTTATTTGCGAAGAACGTATAGGAAGTGAAATCTGTTGATCGCTAGCTAGCTTGATTAGTTAGCAACTTGTTTCAATAAAACAAGTCGACACAACATTTGGGGATATTTTAAGCAATCTTCTTTTCCAGCGAATCAGTTATTATAAACGCTGCAGATGACAAAGTAAGTACAAGTAGAAACAGTCAAATAAGGCTGATATCTGAACGTATAAACAGGAAATTAAGTAGCATAGTTAGCATCTGTAATTAGTTACCAATTGTGGCAGCAGAGGGTGCTGTTGATGCTGCTCGCAGAAAGTTACATGTTGGAGCTTAAAATATAGGCTGATTAATTTGCAACAAATAATGATGCATAGGTCTTATAGTCAAAGTGTGATTGGTTGGCTGTTTTTGTTTTGGAAATGCAGCTGTTTTGGAAAAGGCTTCTACCAAGTTGTGCTGGACTAACATGTTACCTGTGTTTCATTTGGCATGAGGGGGTGGGGATGATGACATAATTTATAACTGGGTGAACTATTCCTTTAAAGCCCAACATAAAACAATAGAAGGAGGCTGACAGTGGAGGCAAGCAGAGAAGGAAAGGACTGGGGCTAATCGAACACACACACACACACACACACACACACACACACAGACACACAGACACACACACACAGACACACACACACACACACACACACACACAGACACACACACACACACACACACACACACACACACACACACACACACAGGGGCTGATCGAACGGAAAGGAAATTTAAAGTGGGGTGGGTCATCTCAGGACAAGGTTCCATTATGTTCTGCACAGCTCAGTCACCAGAATAAGATGTCGGCATTGTACGTTTCTGGAATCCAAGGAAATGTAAAATACCAACAAAATACGTTGCACGTTTCTAAATATGTGAATATTAACGCTATATACATAGTCATAATAGTCTATTGACATGTATAATGTTAATATTCACGTTGACTGTCTACATCGCGGGTGGCTAGTCATATAGTCTATTGGCATGTATAATGTTAATATTCACGTTCACTGTCTACATCGCGGGTGGCTACAGGGGTGGGATTGGCAAACCTGTAGCGTCCCCATCTCACAAACAAGAGAGCACCAGTTCAACCTGAGTGAGGCATGAACCCCAAACCAAACCATAACCCTAACCTTAATGTGTACATTTTGTACATCACATGTACGGAAGGGGGGGATATAGTAATATAATAATGTAACGTATTACTTGTGAGTACTAAGCCCGAGTAAAGTAATTGTATTTTCTTCCCCCCCCCGATTTTTTATCCCAAACTCCACACAGAATGGCCCTTTTGACGACCCCACCCGGGCGGTGGGCACTCGAGGACATGCGGACGGGCACGCATTCCTTCAGCGCTCACAGCGTCCCAGGTGAGAATCGAACCCAGGACCTTCTAGCTGTGAGGCGACAGCTCTACCACTGAGCCACCGTGCCCCCCATTGTATTACTTCTTAAAGTAATAAGTAACTAATTACACTTCCTGAGCAACTTGCCCAACACTGATCGTGATGCAGCATCGGCAGTTGTCCCCGTTTCCACTCATTCACTCACTCACGCTCACCGGACGACCGTGAAGGCTGTTTGCAGTTTGTGAAGGAAGGGGAACACGGCGAGCAGGTCGCTGTGCTGCATGCTCTCTGCAGGCCTGTTCAGCTTGACTCAGTCCGCCTGCTGATTGGAGCCGATAAACATCTGAGTTGCATTTCCTGTGGCTTTGCGGAGGCTGCTTCTTAATCTCTCTGTTGGCTCTCCCTTCCCCGTTAAAGGAAAGCGGGCTAATTTAATCAGTATTTAACGATTGTCGTCCAAAACAACCAAGCCTCTAAAAACAAGGGCTTTATGGAGCGTTGATGATCAATAACAGCGACTTTATACGGCGGTGTAGAATGCTTGTTTTGAGCTAACCTCATGTGTCTGTGGGTAGAACATCAGCCAAGGAACTGGCACACAGTCTCTGTAAATTCAGTTCATACTGTAATTCATTAATATGGAGAAGCTTCTGAAAGTGTGTCCTATGCAACATCGAGGAGCAGAAGATCGCTGCCTTCTGGTTCTGGTTCCTGCTGTGATGATATTCCCATGGAGAATCCATAGATCATGAAGGATCCCTAAACTGACAAAAATTAGACCACGGACCCGCATTTGATCGGATTTTGTCCCACGGTCCCCCATATGATAATGATTGATGCTTTTTTTTTATACTGGAAACGCGTCAAGATACGGATGCAAGAAGTTGTCGGAATGCCGTTTCCTCGTGACTTGAAAACTCAGAGAGGAAAGACGGTGTCACCTCTCCTCCTCCCTCCTCACCTCCACTGTGTGCCTGTCTCCTCTCCACCTCTCCTCCTCCCTCCTCACCTCCACTGTGTGCCTGTCTCCTCTCCACCTCCTCTCATCCCGAGGAGAGGCAGCTGCCTGATGAATAGTGATGAGCATATGGGACAAGTATGCTTGTGTGGATCTGTGTGTGTGTCTGTGTGTGTGTGCGTGTGTGTGTCTGTGTGTGTGTGTGTGTGTGTGTGTCTGTGTGTGTGTGTGTGTGTGTGTGTGTGCGTGTGTGTGTGTATTGTGTGTGTGTGTGTGTGTGTGTGTATGTATGTAGGTTAAAGTGAGGCCTGCATCGCTCCTTGTTCTCTGTCCCGGGTTGACAGTGCTGCATCCCTCTGGGAGGAGGACGCATCCTGATTCTGTCAACAGCACCGCATCTCCAGTACTCATGTACTGTAAGAGTAAAAAGTAGCCCGTTTAAAAGTACTCAAGTAAAAAGTACATTTGCGTTATAAATGTTTTATATTTTAATTATTTACCATAATAATGACGTTTCTTCACACATCCAGCACACGTTACAGCGTTACAGTCTTATTCTCGTCTCATACTGAACAGCTCGTTCCAATGCAGCCAGGGATGCTCAGTTTGGTGATTCTGTCCTTTGCCAGATGAGCTGGAGCCGCTAGCAGCAGCAATATCACAATCAGTCTATCTATTTTGCTTTGGCTATCAGCAGTGTCAAATGATTACATGATTACAATTTTGTGGACAGTCCAATTAAATTTGCATCTTGAGCGTGATTTAATTTAATTGGCCACTGCACTAATGAGCCACCAGTTTGGGCGCACTAAATGCGGACGTGATTCTGTTAGCGAGCAGTCCGAATGCTACTGTGCTGTTTTCATAGTGCGGTGTGCAGTGTTGGGGGTAACTCATTACAAAAGTAACATATTACATGTAATATATTACTTTTAGCAGTAACTCAGTAATATAACTTATTACTTATAGGATATATAGGGCCCTATTCTCCCACAAGCCTTTGGCGCTAAAACGGGCCTTAAACGCAAAAAAACGTGTCTTGCGCCTGTTTTGGGACGATATCAATATGGCTTTACGCTGCCAAATGCGCTTTAGGCCGAATGGGCGTGGCGCAGTCCCAGAGTGGGCCAGAGTGGGCGTGTCGGCGCTAAATACCGCGTACTGCTATCTTCCGACCTGGCGTACATTTAGTGCTTTGCGCTTTTGAAAACCAGGCCTATTCAGAGTGCGCCAGTTGCGCGGAGCGCTCCCCTCTGGCTCTCTCCCTCCCCTCTGGCTCTCTCCTCTGTCACCCTTCTCTGTGTCACTCTCTCCCTCTCTCCTCAGTCTGCCAGGCACAATACCGACTGTCTCTGACTCCCTCGCTCAGAGTCCCATAGAAAAAATAAGCTGTAAGTTCACTGCAATGTGAATGTCCCAACATGCATTGTGTTCTCCATTTCGCTACTAAATAGCAACCAAATGAGCTGAAAACCTATATTAAGGGAGGATCTAAATAATGTGTAATGGTAAGACAACCTCCAATTGTAGAACATTTCAATATTGGACGCAAATAAAACATCGAAATGAAAACACCACCCTATGTGAAACATATATGTCCTACTGGGCTATAAATATCCCTTGTCGATTTAACGTGATTTAGATAAGTGACAGCGGAACGCGCTTCGGAAGCTTCTACTGTCATCTGCTATACTGTGATGTCCGCTCCAATAACTTGGCCCTACTCCACATTTAGTTTTACAATAAAAACACATTTATGGAATGACTTTACATAATGTAGGCTATATTTATGTGCATCATCCTTCCTGCAGCAGGCGAGAGAAAATGATATCTTTCTGGACAAACTTTCACCAATCTAATAGGCTATATTTTTCTAGCTGATGCATTTAGAACATTATTTTCACTTTGATCTTGCTATAGTGTAGCGTATTTACATGCTTGCAGTATTTAAACTGCAGTTAGATTGGTTTGAGAAGCATAATAATATGGAATAATAGCCTATAATGGAGACAGACAAGACTGGATGAAGGGAGGGGGGGGGGGGGCAGAGCGCTTGGCTTTCGTCTGGTTTTGCGGGACCAGTGGAATTGGAGCTAAAAAGGCAAGCTTGCGATTCGTTTATTGCAGTTATCCAATGAGCATGACGGTGCATAATTTTACGCTTAAAAGGCGTGGTTGTAATGCTTTAGGCTGCGTGTAGCGCCAGCACGACGATATCAAGTGCGCTGGTCCACGCCCACTGATTTGCGCTGCGCCAGGCGCTCGGCCTAGAAACAGCGCTGATGCAACGATAGGGGGCATAGAGTAGTATAGAGTATAGAGTATAGAATATTATACCAGTTACTTTGTCAAGTAACTCAAGTTACAAATTGAGTTACATTTTTTTTAAATCAAAGCACATAAAAAAGATACAATAATTTCTATAAAAATAAATAAATAAACTATGTGTTTTTATGCAAATAACCACTATAGATGACAATAACAAAGGAAAATAATAATATTTCGATTTTGGATTGTTTACCCTGACTTCAAGGAGGTTGAAATAATGTTTCTGGATGGTTCCGGGGCGGCAATGTCATTCTGCTGCTGCTGCTATTTTGGTGAAAGTAATGCAAAAGTAGTGTAATAAGTAATGAGTTACTCTACACAGACAGTAATATTGTAAAGTAATATATTACATTTTGAAAGTAACTTGCCCAACAGTGGCGGTGTGCAAAACAAAAACTCACTGTACAATTTACAAATACTAAAGTAAATTAGAATATCTAAATTACTTGAGTAAGAGTAAAAGGATAGCATTATAACAATACTTTAAAAGGACAAATTATCAAAAAACTACAGTTTTTTTTTCGTGAAGTACAATTGTACTTACTTGTATTTACACCTCTGAATACCAACATTTCTGGCCAATAAAGCTGATTCTGATTCTGAAGTTGAGATCGTAGATTTAAAATGCCATGTTTCAGAAACGTATTTTACCGACGTTTACATTGATATTGATGATGATATTACCAGTGTTAGGGGGTCATTACTCAAAAAGGTAATATATCACACATTACACATTACTTAAAAAGTAATGCTTTACTTTACCTAATTACTCCCTGGAGAAAGTAATCTGTTACACTACTTGTTACACTACTTATGCGTTACTCCGCAACATCGCCTAAGATGTGAAGTAATGTGCATATGTTCACCCTTCAAAAGATGTAGACTGTGTGCTGCAATCTACCCCCCGCATCTGCCTCGAACTCCTATGAAAGTTGGTGCTACAATGGATCGACCGGAGGGACGACTGCCTCTGATTCGCCTGAACCAGCCTCATGCCTAAACTAACCAATTGTCGATCCTCCCCGTTCCTCCAGCCCATCCTTCTAGCAATCAACGGCTTTTAACATTCAGGCGTTGTGCATGAAAAAGCACTGTACGTTCCCGATCCTGTCGATAATTGAAGAACTTACAGCCCAAACACACCAGACACCTACATGTATCCTATGCTGAAGCAACGCTGAAGCAACATTGAACCAATGCTGAAGCGACGCAGCGCGGAGGCAGTTTCATTTTGACGTTGTCACGCCGTGCTGAAGCCATGCTGCACGCATGCTGCAGCGATAGTTTCAGCATCTGGTCTATTTTTCACGCGAACCGTGACTCCTTGCTCCACGCTGCTCGATGCTTCCGTGAAGCGCTGCTTCTGAGATGCTTTCGGTCTGAACCAAGCGTTATGTCATGCAAGTAATGACATAGTAGTGTTTGATTTAGTAACTGTGATGTAATCACTGGATTTAGGAACAGTAATGCCTTACACTACTCGTTACAGACAAATGTAATGTGATTACAGTAATGCGTTACTTTGTAATGCGTTACCACCCCCCCCCCCCCCCCCCCCCCCCCCCCAACACTGCTGGCGACTGGGTTGAACGGAGGCAGAGGGGAGAGAGAGAGCGAGAGGGGGAGCGACGGAGCAAGAGAGAGAGGGAGAGCGAGAGGGAGAGAAAGAGAGAGAGAGAGCGAAAGAGATTGAGAGAGAGAGAAAGAGAGAGAGCGAGAGAGAGAGAGCGAGAGAGTGAGAGCAAGAGAGAGTGAGAGAGAGAGAGCGAGAGAGAGAGAGAAAGTGAGAGAGAGAGAGAGGGGGAGTGAGAGAGAGAGTGAGCGAGAGAGAAAGAGAGCAAGATAGAGAGAGTGAGAGAGAAAGAGAGGAGCAAGAGAGAGAGAGCGAGAGAAAGTGAGAGAGAGAAAAAAAAAAGAGAGAGAGAGAGAGAGAGAGAGAGAGGGAGATATGGAGCGATCTGGAGGAGATAAATTGGAACAAAATTAGATGGCGGAGGCTGACATATCCGCAGCAACTTCTCTGCCATTAAAAACACACACACACACACACACACACACACACACACACACACACACACACACACACACACACACACACACAGTCCGTTATCAACCTCGGGGAGACATTTTCCACGGGCTGCGCTCTTGCGGTTTTCGATAAACAGTGCAGCAGCATTCCACTGGTAAACAGAGTGCTGCTGTGCGACTCGTTTAGGTCCAAACACTCCACTTTTGAGGATAACACTGCCTTATAAAGTCGTGTCTGCGAGCCGATGTCGCTGTGCACATCTCAAAGTGCTGCTAGTGAGAGGCTTGTGCATACAGTACAGTGTGCAACACAAATACACCTGGGAGAGTGCGGCAGCGTAAACGAATCAGCTGGAGTGTAGCCTATCTGTGTGTTACGTACACTCCCTGCAAGCCAGACTCATACTAGATTTAAGCACATGGCTCCAATATCGTTATTAGCCAGTCGGAGAAAAGGGTTTTGTATCAACAGCACCACGTGACATCAACAGCATCACATGACATCAACAGCATCACATGACATGAGCATGGTCCAAAGATCTCCAACTGAGAGGCTCTTTGTTTAGGATCCTAAACCCGCCGGATTAGAAGCCAATCCACGAAGCCTCCATATGGACGTGTTGATCATCGCGGGCGTGCTTGACTTAGCAGACTCCAGACTAAAATCAAATGCCTCAATTAAATGGTTTACCTTACTGCTTCCTCCCTGGGCCTCTCCCTCCTCTGAGGCTGCAGCACGGAGACAGTCCTACCTTTGTTTCTCTGCTTTATTTGCATGCGTTTGGGATGTCCCTCCATTGTTAAAGCCCTGCTGCATTAGGGCACCTTCTGTCGAAGCACTGACTGCGACTTATGCAGCTAGTGAGTAAAAACCTCACTCCCTGAGACCTCAAGAGACACGATGCTGGAGGTTCTGCCCTCTATCGTTGCAACGGCCTAAAAACTGCGCTTAGTGCCAGGCGCAGCGCAGATTAGTGGGCGTGGACCAGCGCACTCGATATTTTGGTGTTCTCTTGGTGTCGGCGCTACACGCGGCCTGAAGCATTATAACCACGCCTTTTAAGCAGAAGATTATGCACTACCTGATCATTGGAGACGTGCAGTAAGCGAATCACAAGTTCTCTTTTAAGCTCCAATTCCACAGAGCGATCCAGTCCTGCAGAAAAGCCGACCAAAGCGCCCCTCCCTGTTTCATCCCGTCTGTCTCCATATATAATATTCCATATTATTATTATTCTCAAACCAATCTGACTGCAGTTTAAATACTGTCAGCATGTAAATACGCTACACTATAGCAAGATCAAAGTGAAAAGAATGTTCTAAACGCATTGGCTAGAAAAATATAGCCTATCTTTTTTCCATCGGTCTTTGTGCCTGTCTGATGCGCGAGAGAGATGGAGAGAGAGAGCGATAGAGACGGCGAGAGAGGGAGAGAGAGAGACGCACGAGAGAGGGAGAGAGAGAGAGATGGGGAGAGAGTGTGAGATCGGCAGAGGAGAGCTGTGCGAGAGAGGGAGAGAGAGAGAGAGAGAGAGAGAGAGAGAGGGGGAGATCGGCAGAGGAGAGCTGTGCGTAAATACGCACAGTAATATCGCACTGAATAAGTCCTGCTTTTGAAAAGCGCTAAATTAACGCCAGGGGGGAAGATATCGTTAGGCCGGTTTTTAAGGCCCGAAACGCCCATTCTGGCCTATTCTGGCACTGCGCCATGCCTCTTCGGCGTAAAGCGCATTTCGGGGCCTAAAACCATCTTGCTATCTTCCCGAGGCAGGCGCAAGGCACGTTTTTTTGCGTTTAACGCCAGTTTTTGCGCCTAAGGCCACTGGGAAGATAGGGCCCTCTGAGCTCGATTCCCAGTGGCGAGGGACTACACAATGTGGGTTACATTTATAAATGGACCCACTGTACCTCTAACATCTAACATTATGCAAGTGACATCCATAGACCATAACCTCACACATTGGTTTTTGGCTTTGAAGCTTAGTGTGGCCGTCGCCATCTTGGGAGACATTCTCGTTGCGAGACGACACGAGACCAGGGGTTTTTCGGAGCCGCAGCTCTGCCTGCTATTGGTCCGTGATCGGCAACATGCATGCTCTGTCAATCACACCCGCCCCCCGTACAGTTGTTATGAAAAGTGAAATTAGCTATACAGACCAATACTGTGTTTTGAAGCAGGCTGTAAACATGCTTAATCCTGTTGTAAAGACAGGCATTTTAACATGGGGGGTGAATGTGAAAGTGGCCATTCGAGGCGCTACAGCTTTCAGTATCACTGACAATTCCCTCCCCTGCCAAAGCCCAAGCTTGCCGCCTCGTTACTTCTTGATACAGTGTTGTACGTATGTTTTCTTCATAACGCTTTTAAAGCTGCACTAGACAAGATGTAAAATGTAAAAATAATATGATGTAATAAGATGTAAAATGTAAAAATACATCATTATTTTTTTTACCCCGCCCCATTATTTTTTTTATCCCATTTTTATCCCCCATTAGTGCTAATTTTAATTTATTTATCCTGGCTGCTGCTCCACCCTCTGCCGATCTGGGGAGAGCCATATTTTCTCCGAGACATGGGCAGTAGCCAGCCGCTTCTTTTCACCTGACAGGGGGAAGCTTCACCGGTAGGACATAGCACGTGGGAGGTTCACGCTATTCCAACGAGTTCCCCTCCCTCCGAACAGGCGCCCCTAACGACCAGAGGAGGCACCACATCAGCAACCAGGATATTGCATGTTTTGGTGTGGGGTTCCTATATGAAGGAAACCCCCAGTGGGCACGGGGAGAACATGCAAACAGAAAGGCCCCTTTGACGACCCCACCTGGACGGTGGGCACTCGAGGACATGCGGACGGGCACACACTCCTTCAGCGCTCACAGCGTCCCAGCTGGGAATCAAATACACATACACATACACATACACATACACACACACACACACATATATATATATATATATATATATATATATATATATATATATATATATATATATATATATATATATATATATATATATATATATATATATATATACATATATACATATACTGTATATACAGTACTGTGTATATATAGATACAGTATATACAGTATACACACAGTATATATATATACTGTATACATATACTGTATACATGTGTCTGTGTGTGTGTGTGTGTGTGTGTGTGTGTGTGTGTGTGTGTTTGCATATATATTGCGTGTGTGTGTATACACTTTCATAATTTGATATTTTCTTATTTTTTTTTATCTTTTGTGGACTGACTCAGGGCTCTCGGTTGAGATTAGATCAACATAGTTTGTTTCCACATAGTCCTATATACATTATGAAATCCAATGACAGTGTATGTTCCAAAAAATACTACGCACACATCGAGGAAATGAACCCAAAAAGAGATGAATTAATACCCACCCATAAACCAAGCCAGCCTCGCCTATATAAAGATGGGTGGACTTAAAACTAAACTGTCAGAAGCCAAGATCCACATCTAGATCTAACGCTCTTAACAGCCTTTTACCGTCGAGTCTGGAAAGGTAAATAGAAAATATTCCAACATCATTTGTTAATTCAATGTAATGGTTTTGTTGTCATGTTGTTCTAGTTCATATGTTTTTCTGAGACTGGAACTGCATTGAAATGTGTCATGTTATAGTTCAGTATGTTTTTCTGAGACTGGAACTGCATTGAAATGTGTCATGTTGTTATAGTTCAGTATGTTTCTCTGAGACTGGAACTCCATTGAAATGTGTCATGTTGTTCTAGTTCAGTATGTTTTTCTGAGACTGGAACTGCATTGAAATGTGTCATGTTGTTATAGTTCAGTATGTTTCTCTGAGACTGGAACTCCATTGAAATGTGTCATGTTGTTCTAGTTCAGTATGTTTTTCTGAGACTGGAACTCCATTGAAATGTGTCATGTTATACTGTAGTTCAGTATGTTTTTCTGAGACTGGAACTGCATTGAAATGTGTCATGTTGTTCTAGTTCAGTATGTTTTTCTGAGACTGGAACTCCATTGAAATGTGTCATGTTATAGTTCAGTATGTTTTTCTGAGACTGGAACTGAAACATTGAAATGTGTGTGATTTAGTTTGCTTCTTGTTGTCAGGATGAAGTGTGCCGTAGCCGTCGTTGCGCTGATGCTGCTCGTCCTCATGGTTGATCCTGGGGAATGTGAGTAAAGTTCAGTGTGACTATATCACATGTATAAAGTGAAATGTACGCTATGGAACGATCAAGTGATTCAGTGGATGACATATAAAGTAAGGGCTGCATTGTATATTGTGCAACAAACTAACTTTTGTTTACTTGCATTTATTCATATATACCAGTCTAAGTTTAATTGAGTCCTGGCAGCAGTCTGATTATCACTGTGTTGCATGTCAAACAAACCCTTTAACACAACATGCAAAATACAGAGAGGGCTTCATTAACACACCAATTCAAATAATTAAAATTACAAAATGGAGGAATCGGAACATTCTTATAATACTGATTTTCTGTAAACATAATAATAATAAACATGTTTATCTCTGTTAAATTTAGGTGACCGAGGAGATGGCATTGGTGACTATGACGATGATAACTCTGGTACCCCAACCCCTGCTCCCCCTCCTACCCCTGCTCCCCCTCCTACCCCTGCACCAGGCTGTAACTGTGGATGTCGTGGCTATCCAGGCTATCAGTAACAGCACGACAACCATGGCCAGATAGGAGTCCAGCAGTAAGTCCCTTCACAAACACAGCCACTGTCACATTGTGATGGCAGTGACTAGTCTTCTTTAAAGTAATATCTCAACTTTATCTTGTCAAATAAAACCTGCCATTCCTTTCCTTCTCCACCAGGAATGGAGGCGGATCCCAAGACCTTGATGTCAACGGCGGCCTGAATATGAGCTAAATCTTTCAGGGTGCGTCAAGGAGCCACTTTGATGCTTTCAGATAAACAGAATATAATTGCTCTTAATACTAGACATTCTTGCTCTACAATGCCAGTAACAAATTGACTAAATACCGTACTATAGTCTCATGTTTCTCATGCTATAATCATGTTTTATAAAACGGCTCTCTCAAATCAAGCAATCTGATTGGTTCACAGCCATTGTATAAATCCAATAACTCACTCCAATAACCCATGGCCATGGGTTATTGGTTGCCATGGCAACTCTCTTACTAAAAGCCTTTGGTTACCTCAAAAAAAACAAATGGCGGAGACAGCTGTCAGATCCTTGTGAATCGATCTTCGCTTATAACTTTACTAATACTTCGCAGAAAATTATGTTTTGTACAAGAATAAATGCGGGCTAATGTCTTCTTTGCAAAAAAAAGGCTGTTAACCCCGCATTTAACCCCTTAACGTTAGTTAGTGTCGGGCTTTGCAGAAAGCACTCAGCTTCTCAGCAAGCGCTGAGAATGCAGCGCTGCGCTCGAGCTGCCTGTCGGCTTTCCAGAAAGCTCTCAGCTTCTCAGCAAGCGCCAGGATTGGCCAATGTCAACTTCAGTCTCCAGAACGATCCAATCAAATCACCCGCACGTTCTTGCAGTCCCGCCTTACAGTAGTGTTTCAACTGACTCTATCAAAATACCATGTCAGTCGGACTTATAGTATTATTATTATTATATTATTATACTTGGAAACCGTTTTATAAAAGCAATATAGCACTCGAGCTGCGTGGTGTTGTGGCATATATCCCGCTGATAAGCTGTTATCCCACTCGGCCTGCGGCCTCGTGGGATAACAGCTTATCAGCGGGATATATTCGCCACAACACACTTGCTCTCATGCTATATTGCTTAATTATACCATGGTCTGCAAGGTGTCCATTATTTTGTGATAATGTACAGTGATAATGTACACCTAGCTAAATGGTCTGTTCACCGTTCATATCAATGCGCCATAGTTTCAACAGTGGTATCAAGAGAGCTGTTTGAGCTCTATACCCCCGTTAAGGGTTAATATGACAATTTTGGAAGTTGAGAAAAAAATTGAGTCGGTCAAAGTAAGTATTTAAATCACCCCTGTGTGCTCAGTTTATCAAAAATAACTCTTATTTACAATTTTGATTTTCGTTTCGGAGATTTCTAACCTCGCGTCACCAGGCTCTTCTCGGCGAGAAAGAGGAGATTTGACAGAGAGAGAGACAGAGAGAGAGAGAGAGAGAGAGAGAGAGAGAGAGAGAGACAGACAGACAACTCTCTCTGCATTTCACCACATACAGCACACGCAGGGCGAGCCCCCGCTGCTCTGTGTCACTTCCTGAAACTCTTCGCTCTTAAATGTTAATATACTTGGCCAATACGTATCTATCATACAAAATAAAGCAAGCGGCCAAACGGCAATGTCTTCATTTAATGTAGAACGCAAAACATCGTTAAACCCACATTCCTGTGATAAAGTTAACGTTTGAGTCGGCTTTAAAACGGAGGGTGGTGGAGGTGGGAGGGACTATTTTATTTCGTGGAAGACTGATTTACAGTATGAATAACAGACATTTAGCCATTTAGATTGCTTTATTTATTACACATGGAAATATAAATGACTGGTCTTATTGTTTTGTTGGCAAGTGACCATGGTATAAGCGGGTTAATGCACTTCGAGGTGTACATTATCACTTTTTAAGGGACTTCGCGGAGGCAACCATCCTCGGCTTCGCCTCGGTCGGTTCACGCCTCTCGCGTCGTCCCTTAAAAAGTGATAATGTACACCTCATCGTGCATTAACCCTTACATAATCACCAGTGCATGTGAGAATTGTTTCAATTGTTGCGTCTAAAATAAAGAGCCTGGTCTTCCACCTGCTCTATTTGTAAAGCGCCTTGGATAACTCTTGTTATGATTTGGCGCTATATAAATATAAAATTGATTGATTGATTAATTGGTTGATTGATTGGTTGGTTGATTGATTGATTGATTGATTGATTGGTTGATTGGTTGATTGGTTGATTGATTGGTTGATTGATTGGTTGATTGATTGGTTGATTGATGGGTTGGTTGATTGATTGATTGGTTGATTGATTGGTTGATTGGTTGATTGATTTGTTGGTTGATTGATTGATTGGTTGATTGATTGATTGATTGGTTGATTGGTTGGTTGGTTGGTTGATTGACTGATGTTTCCATGAGTCACTGGAGTGATGTTTTCAGGTCAATCAATTATGCCCTGCATGCCCTGATAAATAAATTGTGAAAAGTCAACGCAACTCGCCTTTGTGTTATTATTAAAGTGAATATATTACGGTCATTTGATCTCAAGATGATCGAACATTGATATTCAATTTGTCTTATGAAAATGCTCTGTTAGTGTGTGTGTGTGTGTGTGTGTGTGTGTCTTCTATTTAAGTTTGACCAGCCAACTTTGCTGTCTCGCAGTCTCTCTGACTATAGGCCCTTTTCACAGCAACCGTTTTGATGTGGTAAAGCAGGAAGACAAGCAGGTGTAACCAATAACATTAACGAGGGCCCTGGCACTGGAACACCTAAATGGAACGGAACCATCATTAAAGTCCCTGGAAACCATCATATATTTAAGCAATATATCACGAGAGCAAGTGTGTTGTGGTGAATATATCCCCCTGATCAGTTGTTATCCCACGAGGCCGCAGGCCGAGTGGGATAACAACTGAGCAGGGGGATATATTCCACAACACACGCTGCTCGAGTGCTATATTGCTTTTATAAAAGGGTTCCAAGTATAATAATATAATAATAATAACACTATAAGTCCGACTGGCATGGTATTCTGAGAGTCAGTTGAAACACTACTGTAAGGCGGGACCTCTAGCAAGAAGATAGACGTGCGGGTGATTTGATTGGATCGTTCTGGAGACTGAAGTCGACATTGGCCAATCCTGGCGCTTGGCTGAGAGCTTTCTGGAAACCCAGGCAGCTCGAGCGCAGCGTTGCATTCTCAGGGCTTGCCCGACACCAACTAACGTTACGGGTTTAAATGCGGGGTTAAATGCGGAGTTAACAGCCTTTCTTTTGCAAAGAAGACATTAGCCCGCATCTATTCTTGTACAAAACATCATTTTCTGCGAAGTATTAGTAAAGTTATAAGCGAAGATCGATTCACAAGGATCTGACAGCTGTCTCCGCCATTTTTTTTCTTCTACGTTGTCATTTGAGGTAAGCCTTATTATTACTCTCTTAGTAAGAGAGTTGCCATGGCAACCAATAACCCATGGCTATGGGTTATTGAACTCGGTTACTGGAATTATACAATGGCTGTGAACCAATCAGATTGCTTGATTTGAGAGAGCCATTTTATAAATATATATATATATATATATATATATATATATATATATATATATATATATATATATATATATATATATATATATATATATATATATATATACCTAAATGGAACGGAATGGAACAGAACCATCATTAAAGTCCCTGGAAACCATCATATATATATATATATATACCGTATATATATACGGAACGGAACGGAACCATCATTATAAATAAATATAAATATGGAACGGAACCATCATTAAAGTCCCTGGAAACCATCATATATATATATATATATATATATATATATATATATATATACGGTATATATATATATATATATATATATATATATATATATATATATATATATATATATATATATATATATGCGCAGGGTCCAGTTATAACCGCGCTGACCGCGGATATCCCGCCCCGCGGGCGGGCCAGATCATAAAAATAAACATTCTGATTAATAGCAGATGGGTTGCGGGCGGTTGAAACAATGTATCATTAACTCATTCTCTGCCAGGGTCATTTCGGTCTGTGTGCTCCCAGTGCCAGGATTTTGAGCATATTTCCTGATCTTCCAGGACCCACAGAATATTCTGTGCTAGGAATAAAATTACACAACATATCTCACAATAAAGCAGAGACTCTCTTCTTACCCCTTGTAAAAAACTGAAACTCTACCATGTTTCCTTGTTTAGTTAGAAGCAGTGGAAGTTAGCTTGTTTTCACTAAAAATGCCCTTCTTGGAACAGAAATACGAGAAAAAGAGGTTTTTAGTGAAGGACACCGTTTCAAGCAGAACTCTCTTTTGAGCCTTTTATTTTTTGCCTCAGTGACACATCAGACACATTATACAGTATTTGTTTTCCCAAATAAATAAATAAAAAAAATAAAATAAGAGAATGTATTTGAGGGAGCTGTGTCGGTCCATCCCGCCCAGTGAGCGGCTACAGAGAGAGAGAGAGAGAGAGTCTGGCCCCTGGGGTTTAAATATGTGCACAAAATCAAATAAATAATTTACTTTTACAGTTGCCATGTGGATTTTTAGCTTAGCTTGATAAAAGCATAAACAAATGGAACAAACCCTTATGTGGTCACACTCACACACTCTCTCTCTCTCTCTCACACACACACACACACACACACACACACACACACACACAGGAATAACGAGTGCTGTAACGTTACCTGCTGTCACGTTACCTCTCATAACTAACGTTTGCACAGAAGATCACACAATAGCTACGTTAGTGCTGTAAACTTTGAAATGTTTATGTGACACATGTTTCGCCTTGGTTGCTGGGGACGGGTGTGTGACGCGGTTTGACGCGTTTGACGTATCCATGTGATTCCCCCTCCCTTGAGTGTGACAGAGCTCTCCCTTGAGAGGGAGAGCTGGCAAGAGGAAACGTGAAGCGAGTCATGCCGGCGGCATAAGTTATAAACAATGCGTGACAATTATACTCGAATGTTGTGTGTGTGATCATTTCATCTCAAACGCGATACAAAAAATAGGCTACTTTTTACCATCGCCATCGCTCTCTCCAAGTGGCACCCATTTCTCCTCCTCCGATTCATCTGTGTCAGACGGATCAGAACGCTGTGAAAGGGAGCCTTCGTCGCCCATGGCGCTCCGTCGTGGAGCAACAACAAAAACGCCGACGTCTTCCTCGCCATCGTCGCCATCCGAGAACTCTGGGTCGGACTCTGTTTCGACCACAGGCTCCACCCATAAATACTAAACTAGCGGGTTCCTTTTATCAGTTTGACCTGAAACAATGTCACAGGCTGGGAAAGTGTCTGATGCAATGTAAACAGCCAAAACATGAAAGTACGTCAGAGTACGTCTTTGGCACAGAACGCCATTGTTAAAAGTACATCCGGGTACGTCTTTGGCAGAGAATGAGTTAATGAGGAAAAATAATATTAATTACGTTCTCTAGTCTATGAACGTATTTTAAGCTACATTTTTCGTCAGGCACATTCTTAGTCGCCTAGTGTAGATCCCCCAAAGGACCCACGGCCGTAAACCAAACAATTCAGCCATGTGCTCTCCACTTTCCGTCCATATATGGTCAATGACGTCACCCTCAAAAAGGAATCTCCGCTGAAGACGTGTTTGAAGAGAAGACGCGTTCGTATTTTCCCATACAATGAGGCAATCAAGTAAGCTAAACTTAAAGCTATAGCGTTAGCCAAGTAAACTACATGAGGGCAAGTGCACTGTGCACTGGACATAATACAGCATGGAAGTTTATTTGGAGTCTTGGACTGCAGCGATCGCACCAACGGCAGCAGAAACCATAAGTTCGCTCCTTTTATAGCATTTATAGCGTCGGGTGCATGGCGGGCGCGGATCTATAAATAGTATGAGATAATTTGTGCGGATTTATGGCGGGCAGATGGTTCATGCATACACGCGGATTAGGATGGCATAAAATGGCCTGCATTTATATAAAAGCTCATCCGCGCATCTCTAATATATATATATATATATATACTGTATATATATACTCCAATAGATTATCCATACACAAATAGTGTGAAATGGAAATGGACTTAAAGCATGGCTTCACCGGTAATCAACCCACTTTGTATCATATATAATCTCAGTAAAATAAGCACATGGCCAGTGTTTTACCTTCTCTCTCCGTTTACCTCATGGTGAATTTGCTCCTGCTCCTGTCTGCAGAAACTCTGCCCCCACCAGCTGCAAGTCATTATGGCTCGTTAAGGCTCTCCATGCGATTCTCCGTGGATGTGCGCATACTTAAAAAATAAAAAAATAAACAATAACAGCCGCCCTCGGAGGAGATTCTGCCTCTCCAGCACAACTTCCGCTGCTCCGTTGTGAAGCGTAACGCCAGCGCTTAATGATAGTGGGTTGATTACCGGTAAAGCCCTCCTTTAAGTGACTGAGGTTGACAGTCTGTAATCTATGTGAACTGTTACTGGTGGCACAATCTCAACAATTAATGCAAACAAAGCTACACCGAGTGGAAACGTGCATTAAATGACCATATATCTTATTCTTCCTCTCTGAGGTGGATATGGAAAATTGTAATTCTGGCCTACTGCTGTCTTTGACTCAAGCTGTCTTCCTGCATGCATAACTACATCATGGCCTGGCTTGCTTTACAGCAATTAGTTTGATTAAGAAGGACATGGAAATATGAGCCGTCTGCACTATATCAGTAGAGATGTGTCCACAGGGGGAGAGATGGCCTAAAACCTCTAAATGGCTACTTAGTGGGTTGCCAGATATTTACAGTGGGAGAATACTTTCAATCATCCAGAGTGCCGGACATGACAGGATGGTTCCTGCTGAAGAGGCAACCTCAGGATGTGGTGAAGTAGTTACGATCCACCGTTCAAGCACTTATCGCACTTGTGGGGCAGACTGAACTGTGACACTATAGCCTAAGGGGCAACACATTGTTCAATACGGCAAAATTATTTTGGGAGTTTTGGAGATAGGAGAGTGGCCCTTTGAGAAGTGGTTTCTCAACGTGGGGTCTGTGAACCACCAGGGGTCCGCAACAAATTAGCAAATTGATTAATTGTTCAACGTCACCGTTATTTAATTTACAGGAAATTAACAGAATTAGAAAATGTAGATGACTGTTTTGATGGTATTTTTCTCTGTTATCACTCTACAATACAGACAGTCATGGAATTCTGGACAAAATTGTATCTAACAATCCAAATATTCATAGATTTGGGCCTGAGATACAAAATCTCATCAAATGCGGGTCCATGGCGCTAAGTTAGTGATCCTGATATGAAAAAGGTTTAGAATCACTGACTACTACTTCTGTCTATATGGAGTTTCTTTCCCCCCAATCATTTTGCAATGCATATTGTAACTAATTAGATTGTTTTTAAACATTCACTTATTTTTCGGCGTCATCATAATATACATATACATATACATACATACATACATACATACATACATACATACTGTACATACATATATAAAAGGGACTATGTGGGCTCTGTTTGTTTGTTTCAATTTTTGTCCCACATTGTGATGTCACTGATGATGTCATCATCATCAGTGATATCACATCAGTGATAATCGTATGCGAGCCCTCACAGCCTATGAATCGAGCGAGATTTCTAGTATATTAAAATTCAGATAGTTGCGGTCGCCCGGCTTTGACGTGCTTCTGTGTTATCATAATTATTTTGGCTCTCGTTTGTCTAGGTTTTAAAGCTAAACTACGTCTAACACAATCAAAAAGCCCGCAGCCATAATCTAAGTGAACCAGTGTTTTGGGCTAATCCTTAGCACCAATATGGTCGTGGCTAACAGTGAAGCCTTTTGGCCCTTACTTTGGCTCATCGCTGACCGGTATCTCCCTCTGGGTTGATCCACACCGTCTCCCGGTGTCACCCTCGTTGTCGAGTCTCCGGCCAGCCCAAGTAGGAACGTGATCCTCAGAGTACGGCTCTCCTCCTCTGCGGGGCTCGGCGGCTGCTGTGTTGGGCCTGCTGTGTTATTCCTCAACGTGCAGAGCGACGAAAATGCAAAGGTCCACAGACAAACGGCTATACTGTACCTACTAGGGGTGTCACGATACACTCAGTTCACGATACGATACGTATCACGATACTGGGTTCACGATAACGATACGATACGATACGATTTTAACAATATTTTTTTTAACTTGAATAATGACAATATATGACTGGAAAAGTAGTATTTTATTTGAAATGCACAAATACAAAACATGCTGTTGTGGGAAATTGTTATTACAATAACAACTAGAAAAAACATGAGATTGGAGATAAGGCTTATCTTGAAATAGAATGAGTTACACCGTCACTTAGATTTACTTTGAACTAAAAGGTTTCTCAGCAGTATAAATTCTCATTATGCATCTTCAGTTTTTCTTCAAACTCAAACAACAAGACTTTTCTTAGTCTATTTTTTACGCATCTTCAGTTTTTCCTGTCAAGTAAACAGTTTTGCCAGAAACTCAATTGAATGGTTTCTCTCCTGTATAACTTCTCATGTGTCTCTTCAGAGACTTGTTCAACTGAACTACTTTCCACACATTGAACTTCAACAAACAAAGACGTTTCTTTGTCTACTTTTGAAAAAAAAAAAAAAAAAAAAGTTTTTTTTTTTTTCTTTTTTTTCCACGATATGAGATTTCATCTCAACGATACATATCGTGACGTTTTACTATCGCGAAATTTCGTGGGACGATATATTGTGACACCCCTAGTACCTACAGGTGAAACATCTACTGGGTTCAATTCAATGTCAAACAGTCTTATCAGCAGTTCATGGTTTTGGTCTGCAATGTCTCTTCAGAATCCAACATTCAATCCTGACGACGCATGGTCAAGTTGGTCCACATTAACAAACATTTCGCCATGCGTTCCTCACAGAGCTTCAGCTGCTCCCGTCGGACCGGCTCCTCGGTAGGGCCGCCCTCTAGCCAGCTACAGTAGGACAGCCAATCAAAAAGCCCAAACGCATGACATGCGCCAACACCCTTACACCATTTACTCAAAAGGGCAGCTATGACTGACAGTTAAACTAACCAATAAATGCTCATGACTAACCAATGGTCAGTAGACTCTACTGCACAGACTCAAACAAGCAAGATGGCAGCTTGCTGAAACAAGATGTTTTGGCTTCATTTTTGCAGAGCGGAAGCGGAGACGCGTCCATGTATTATTATGCGTAACACAGCGCTGAGGTGAAAACGCTCGACTCAGCTCCATGCAGAGAAAGTCTGACCAAACCAGACTTTCTGTCATGGACTCTCTCGCTCTGTGGAAGTTGTTTTTCTTACTGGATACATGTCTTCTTCTGAAGGAGAACGCTGATATCTGCAACTATGCTGACTGTGTGCAGAAGAACCTGCACCGCAGGCACTGACTCCAACAACACCGCTATTGTCCTTTAAGATGAGTCAGTGCTTTAAGCTAAATGATACGTGACATGTCGTGACATGGCATTCTCTCTCCCTCTCAATATGCTGCTGGGTCTTTTGGTCAGTCCACACTTGACAATCCGATCCAGGGGAGGTCTACCTCTCTCTGCCCCCCCCCCCCCCTCTCTCTCTCTTTCTTTCTCCTCTCTCTCTCTCTCTCTCTCTCTCTCCAGGGAGTGAGGAAAACTAGTAAACTACCAGGCTGAAGAGGCTCTTTGACAGCAACCGCAGCCACTACTTTTCACATCGAGCGTCCTAATTAGTGCCTTGAAGTCAATGCAGATCCTGATGGGCCATATGCAGGGCTGAATATTCATGCAGGCAGGCAGGCAGGCAGGCAGGCAGGGGGCGAGCGGCCTGTCCCTGCTCTGCTCTGCTCCAGCCTAAACGCTCACTTTCCTCTGCCCTCATTATTCTGACGTGCTGACAAATTAAGAGCAACAAGGCAAAGGAGGAGAGAGCAAAGTCAGTCTCTGGCCAAAACTTCCTGAGACTGGAGAAGGAGCGGGACAACACAATGGAGGTGGGAATGAGAAGCACAAAGTGACATCATACTGCACCAACAACACAGTCTGCACCAACAACACAGTCTGCACCAACACAGTCTGCACTAACAACACAGTCTGCACCAACACAGTCTGCACCAACACAGTCTGCATCAACACAGTCTGCATCAACACAGTCTGCACCAACACATGCACCAACACAGTCTGCACCAACACTGTCTGCATCAACACAGTCTGCACCAACACAGTCTGCATCAACACAGTCTGCATCAACAACACAGTCTGCATCAACACATGCACCAACACAGTCTGCACCAACACTGTCTGCATCAACACAGTCTGTACCAACAACACAGTCTGCACCAACACAGTCTGCACCAACACAGTCTGCATCAACACAGTCTGCACCAACACAATCTGCACTAACACAGTCTGCATCAACACAGTCTGCACCAACAACACAGTCTGCATCAACACAGTCTGCATCAACACAGTCTGCATCAACACAGTCTGCACTAACACAGTCTGCATCAACACAGTCTGCACTAACACAGTCTGCATCAACACAGTCTACACCAACACAGTCTGCACCAACGCAGTCTGCATCAACACAGTCTGCACTAACACAGTCTGCATCAACACAGTCTACATCAACACAGTCTGCATCAACACAGTCTGCATCAACACAGTCTACACCAACACAGTCTGCACCAACACAGTCTGCACCAACGCAGTCTACATCAACACAGTCTGCACTAACACAGTCTGCATCAACACAGTCTGCATCAACACAGTCTGCATCAACACAGTCTACACCAACACAGTCTGCATCAACACAGTCTGCATCAACACAGTCTGCATCAACACAGTCTGCATCAACACAGTCTGCACCAACACAGTCTGCATCAACACAGTCTGCATCAA
>NW_028152149.1:30000-37500 GCF_964638095.1 Poromitra crassiceps
GTGCATGTGTGAGAGAGAGAAAGTGCATGTGTGTGTGTGCGTGTGTGTCTGTGTGTGTGAGAGAGAAAGAGTGCATGTATGTGTGAGCGAGAGAGTGCATGTGTGAGAGAGTGCATGTGTGTGTGTGTGTGTGTGTGTGTGTGTGTGTGTGTGTGTGTGTGTGTGTGTGTGTGTGTGTGTGTGTGTGTGTGTGCGTGCGTGTGTGTATACAGTGCACTTCCATACCATAGTGTAGGGCCTATGTACTGTTAGGTATGTATGTGTCTGACATTATGTGCAGATACAGGCATGTGCCCGGGCATGTCTTACAGTATTTGTGTTTTAGTTGCCGTGGTAACGTGTGCAACATACAGTAACAACAGCAACATACATATTAGCCCAGCCCTGTTATAGTGTGTTGTGTGTGTTAT
Source organism: Poromitra crassiceps (assembly GCF_964638095.1). NCBI lineage: Eukaryota > Metazoa > Chordata > Actinopteri > Beryciformes > Melamphaidae > Poromitra > Poromitra crassiceps. The sequence goes on from NW_028152149.1 coordinate 30,411, forward strand.
AGTGTGTTGTGTGTGTTATTGTGTGTGGGTGTTGTGTTATACTATAACACTATCATAACAGTTATAGTGTGTTGTGTGTGTTATAGTGTGTTGTGTGTGTTATAGTGTGTTGTGTGTGGGTGTTGTGTTATACTATAACACTATCATAACAGTTATAGTGTGTTGTGTGTGTTATAGTGTGTTGTGTGTGGGTGTTGTGTTATACTATAACACTATCATCACAGTTATAGTGTGTTGTGTGTGTTATAGTGTGTTGTGTGTGGGTGTTGTGTTATACTATAACACTATCATCACAGTTATAGTGTGTTGTGTGTGGGTGTTGTGTTATACTATAACACTATCATAACAGTTATAGTGTGTTGTGTGTGTTATAGTGTGTTGTGTGTGGGTGTTGTGTTATACTATAACACTATCATAACAGTTATAGTGTGTTGTGTGTGTTATAGTGTGTTGTGTGTGGGTGTTGTGTTATACTATAACACTATCATAACAGTTATAGTGTGTTGTGTGTGTTATAGTGTGTTGTGTGTGGGTGTTGTGTTATACTATAACACTATCATAACAGTTATAATGTGTTGTGTGTGGGTGTATAGTGTGTTGGGTGTGGGTGGGTGTTGTGTCTGTAGTGTGTTGTGTGTGGGTGTTATAGTGTGTGGGTGTGGGTGTTATAGTGTGCTGTGGGTGTGGGTGTTGTGTCTGGTATAGTGTGTTGTGTGTGGGTGGGTGTTGTGTCTGTAGTGTGTTGTGTGTGGGTATTATAGTGTGTTGTGTGTGGGTGGGTGTTGTGTCTGTAGTGTGTTGTGTGTGGGTATTATAGTGTGTTGTGTGTGTTATAGTGTGTTGTGTGTGTTATAGTGTGTTGTGTGTGGGGGTTGTGCAGCCCCATCGTCAGAATAAAACGTCAGCATTGTCCCTTTCTGGAATCCACAGATATGTAATACAATATAATTATGGACATTTCTGAATCAAAATATGTTGCATATCACACTTATTCACGTTCATGATGGCCCCCCCGTCTTTTAAGCAAGGTCGAACAGCGAGGTTTTCAAATCGTTTCGTTTAAAATGTACGATTAAATTGTAGACGTAAAATGCCTCAGAAATGTTCATATTTTACATTTCCGTGGATTCCTGAAACATACAATGCAGGCATTGTATTCTGGCGATAGTTGTTGCATAAATGAGCCGCTGATTAGATGGTTAGTTACAACAGACAGCGGGGCTTTGGGTTTGGGACCGAGAACTTCCACTGCCCTCAATGTAGATGTGCAGTCTGTGCCAGTAGAGGCCCTCCAGTGCCAACTTGCCATGAAAACACCAAAGAAGAAGAAGTATAGAGTCCCCTCCAGTGCTGGTGCTGCTGCGCTCCCTACTGAGGAGATGGCTACTCTCTGACAGCCTCTCCTGGCGTCAGAGCGCGCGCTCTCCTCTCTCCGGCAGCCCTAAACTCTCCACTGCCCTCTGAAGAGACTGTGAGGAGACAGTGGTTTGGCAGCGAAGAATCAATTCTTTCATGTCCGCCGGCCCACTCTCTCCCTCTCCCTCTCTCTCTCTCTCGTGATGATGATGATGATGCTCCAGGGTCTCCGGGTGAGGTTTAAGGAGCGCCCTCCCCCCTCTCCTCCTCCCCCTCCCCTCTCTCACTTCTTTTTCTGTTTTCTTCCGACTCCCTCTCTCTTTAATTGCCACTCATCCATTTCCACTCCACCGCACTGAGTGCCACTATAGACTAGACAATGAATAGAGGGGAGTTATGTGTTTGTTTGTGTGTGTGTGTGTGTGTGTGTGTGTGTGTGCGTGCGTGTGTGCATGGCTGTAGCCAGGGTTTGAGAAATAGGCCTACAGAGGTCATTTTAGCGTGCCGTGGGTGGGGGGTCCAGGCCAGGGGGGGGGGTCCCAGTTAGAAAGCTGCAGACATCATATTAGATTAATATTAATATCCTATTTACTGTGCTGTTGCTTTACAATGATACAAAAAATAAATGTCTCCCCACATAATACAGTATATATTCTGCATACAGGTCACATATGGCAGAATACTGCTCAATTAAATACAATGGCCCATCTACACAAACATCACTTACAGGGGAGGGGAGTTACTTACCCATTCACTGCAATAGAACTGTCCCCAAAGTCTAGCCCCAATGCTAAATTTGAACGTTGTGGTGAGTTATGTCTCTTCCTTCTATATGGGCACACAGAGAGGAAGCAAACTGTTGCATTTCTGATCAACTATGTCATATTATCATGTTATTTATGAGGGCTTTAAAACATCAATGACAGATGAATAGATCTGGCGGCCGGGGCTATTTTTCTTTAAAAAAATAAATAAAGACAAAATAACAAAAATACAGAGGTCATGACCTCCGTGTCCTCAATGGTAGTTACGGGCATGTGTGTGCGTGTGTGTGTGTGTGTGTGTGTGTGTGTGTGCCTTGCTTATTTAGTGTGCTCACATGTGCAGAGCTCCTGGTTTGCAGTGAGTAATGCAGTTGTCCAGCCCTCCGTCTCGTATCTGCTCTTCATCCCTTTCTCCATCAATTTAAATGGCTTTATTGGCGTAACGTTCAGGATCAAACATGTTGCCAAAGCAGAGTCACGTATGACATCATAACACATCAAAAACACCCCCACCCCTTCCCTCATAGCACACATGCCTACTCCACCACCACCACCCCCACCCTGCTTTGTGTGTGTCTGTGTGTGTGTCTGTGTCTGTGTGTGTGGGGGTGTGTGTGTGTGGGTGTGTAGGTGTGTGTGTGTGTGTGTGTGTGTGTTTCTTTTGAATAATCTGATTGGATAATGAGAGGAAATTAGACTTTGTGCTTTAGAGATAGACGGGGATAATAAGAACCAGGAAGCAGAGCTTAGTTTAACTATGTCTATAGGATGCACAGGGATTACTGCTCTAATGAAAGAGGGTCACTTTGTGGTGAAACTCGGCTGTTTCCTGACAACTATCGACGCAAACCTGCTGAAATGCTGCAAGAAACCAAATTCAATGCCGGAATTATAGTTTAACTCAGCTACGTTTTACTTTTATGCACAACAAAATGCACTCACCAATATTCAAATATTTACAAACTATAAAATAAAACCAGTGACCAATAAATTGGAGGAACAGTAACGTTCTGGGAGATTATTTTTGCCTGCAGAAATAACTACAATACATCATCATTTATTTATTTGAGCAATTCCATTGCTCTTTGGGCCGTTTGAAGCCCAATTTGGGCCTTTGAAGCCAGATTTGGGCCGTTTATAAGCCCAATTTGGGCCATTTGAAGCCCAATTTGGGCCGAGTCCAATTTCACAATGAGATGCACCCACTTTAACCCTGAAGTGTAATTATTACTTCAGACTAACTAATAAAGTAATAAAACCACTAGTAAACCAGTAGGTGGCGCCTGGTCTGCTGTTCAGTGAGTGGCCTGACTGCGGGCACCAAAAAAAAAAAAAAAAAAAAATTTGCAGGCCAGGCCAGGCCACCGGGCATTTGCCCGACGTGCCCGATTATGCAGTCCGCGCCTGGGTCCATAAGAATCCAGCTAGGCGAGTCACGTGTCGCCCCTAACCTCATCAAGCTAGGCTAGGAACGGGTCCCAGATTGCGCTGTTGGAATGTGTATTTTGGGCGACTGAACGGGAGTAGCAGTGAGGGCTCTACCGCAGTTTGCACGTCAGATCGAAAATAAAGCCATGTACATTTTAATATCGGCAATATGCCAAATGGCCTAAACTCTCAAAAATGTTGGCCTATCCCTTTAACCAATAGAATCAGAATCACATCAGCATTGAGTGGGTGTTAAAATGATCCCTCTGCGCCTCTCAGCCATATTGCCTGTAGGCGCATCATCTGTGTCCAGTTGACAGTAACCAATCCCCATTAGACACCTACCTACTTTCAAAGCAGTTAGTGCTTAATTGGAAACTGGTGCAAACACGCAGCACAGGGCCAATGTGCTGGTCTTACTCTAATATAATAAGTGCACTATGCTTGCATACACAACATAGGCCTAATCTAATTCTTGCCCCTTACTTTGATTATTCGAATAATTCAATTGAGCTGTTTACCTCATAGAGGAAGAATGTTGCTTTAATATTCACAATTCCATGCAGTCTTGCATAGAGCGGTTATTGATTGGTCGCGTATACCTCCCATTGTCTTCACTCTCCAGCCCTGCTGTCATGGAATGCAGTTATATGGGTCCCCATGGTATTTCTATTGTTACCTCCTACACGATGCAGCCATCGCTGAGACTGAAGGCATGTGGAGGCTGGATGTAAACAATGGCAGCAGCTGAAAGAAATAACATAATAACGTGATCTCCCTCTACGTACTTACCTTGACAGACAACTCCTTCAGCCAATCAGCATGGCCAGATCCAATCCAAATCCGCTCGGAAAGAATGGCGAAAACATATTTTCCTCTCTATTAACCTTAATGTTACTGCTCGTTGCTTTGGGAGCTGCCATACTGTTTGCCCAGTGGTGTCCCTGTCAATTACGAGGCAGGTCCCTGATTGGCCCTTTTGGCACGTTTCATTTCTGGAAACCGCTGTGGGTGGGCTGGAGGCCAGACTGATCCGCAGATCTTTTTTTTAATTTGTACTTTTTTAACTCCTGATATCTGATGAACAGACTTACTTGCATATAATGGCTCAGGTGTCCAAACAATCAGCAAATACTGTAAATTTGGCTGTAATTTAGATCTGAATCGCAAATGAATACAGTGACAGTAAGTGTCACCTGAAAGTAACATAATTAGATGAAGGCGCTTGCATAACCCATGTCTTCAATTAAAATTGTAATATATATCTGAATTGCACACGTAACTGCAGCCAGTGTCTCAGTGATCTTTGGTGAATGTACTGCAGGGATTTCTCCTGGGTGGTTATGATATGCAAAGGAACAGGAACAGGAACAGCTTCAATATTGACACTTCAGGACTGATGCCCACACAGTGGCTCTATTCTTAACCATGCAGTGTCATGTCTATTTCCGCTGTGCATTGCACCCAATCACAGTCGCAAACTTTTGGTTCCGACATTTACAGGAAAAGACATCCCGATGCAGCACATTCTCAGTCCCAACAAGTCAAACACTGACGCTTGATCACTTTCTGTCACTTTATAACGGAGGGGATCCCCCTCCCGGCGTGACCACCGACTCGGTCCGGTATAGCCATTTGCAGAGAGAGAGAGAGAGAGAGAGAGAGAGAGAGAGAGAGAGAGAGAGAGGAGAGGGAGAGAGAGAGAGGGAGAGAGAGAGAGAGAGAGAGAGAGAGAGAGAGAGAGAGAAAGAGAAAGTTGGTTGGGTTTAGGCAACAAAAGCGGCAGTGGTGGCCCAACGGTTAGAGAAGCGAGCTTGTGACCGGAAGGTCGTCGGTTCAATCCCCGGGACTGGCAGGATAAATCTGGCTGGGGAACGTGAAAAGGCAGCGCTTGCCCATCCCTCATTACCACCACTGAGGTGCCCTTGAGCAAGGCCCTTAACCCCAACTGCTCCAGTGGAGCTGGTCAGTGGCCAGCAGATCAGACTGTGGTTGTACTGGTCAGCTTCCAGGTCTGAATGTGAACAGGGCGCTCCTGAAGAGAGCATTGCTCTCAGTGAGATTCCCCCTGTATAAATAAAGGTGTAAAAAAAAGAAGGGGGGAAAGGGCTACTTGGTTGGGGTTATGGTTTGGCTCGGGGTTCCAACCGTGACAAGAAAGTCACAAGTCAGGAACACTACAGATCTGCCAGTGCTAGTGCCAGGGGCGGACTGCATAATCGGGCACGTCGGGCAAATGCCCGGTGGCCTGGCCTGGCCTGCAAATTTTTATTATTATTATTTTTTTGTGCCCGCAGTCAGGCCACTCACTGAACAGCAGACCAGGCGCCGCCTACTGGTTTACTAGTGGTTTTATTACTTTATTCAGGGTTAAAGTGGGTGCATCTCATTGTAAAATTGGACTTGGCCCAAATTGGGCTTCAAACGGCCCAAATTGGGCTTCAAACGGCCCAAATCGGGCTTCAAACGGCCCAAATCTGGCTTTAAACGACCCAAATTGGGCTTCAAATGGCCCAAATCTGGCTTCAAATGGCCCAAACCTGGCTTCAAACGGCCCAAATTGGGCTTCAAACGGCCCAAATCGGGCTTCAAATGGCCCAAATCTGTCTTCAAACGGCCCAAATTGGGCTTCAAACGGCCCAAATTGAGCTTCAAATGGCCCAAATTTTGGCCTGCTTGGTATCTAATGCCCGGCCTGAATTATGATCCCAGTCCGCCCCTGGCTAGTGCCACTTTGGCCTACAGTATCAGACTGATGAGGACAGGTTGTTCAATGAGTTACAATATCTAATAACATTTTCTTAACTGAGACTGTGACATGCAACTGTATGTAACAAGTAAATCCATAAATGTTAGTAATCCTGTAATATTGTATCATATTGTATTGTATTGTATTGCATCATATCACATAATATCATCTACTCTATGTTTGGTGCAAATATAGGCTACGGGAAATGTACAATAATGTATAGCAGCAAAAGTCGTCTTCCTGGTCCCTATTTCTTAGTGATCACAGAGGAGAAACCTGCTCCACAGCCCGAGGTGCATTCCAGCTCACTGTCCTGTGCTGACATGACACCTGTCCAATGTGGCAGTCTGTCTCTGCATAGTTCAGAGCTCTGTTTGTATGAGTGCGTGTGTGCGTGTGTGTGTGTGTGTGTGTGTGTGTGTGTGCGTGTGTGTGTGTGTGTGAGATCAGTGTGAGGTATAAGCCCAGCGGACTGCCTTGAATCGGCCTTAAACAATGATATCCTGTTCCTCCCGTCCCTCTGGATGTCAACACATCCAGAGGGGAGTGGGAGGGAGGGAGGGGGGAGCCTTGGGGCACAGGAGCAAATCTAACCGGCTTCTGGGTTTCCCCCTAATCAGCCTCTGCCTGTCCATCACAACCCCTCCCCTCGCCACCCCCCCCCCCCCACGCTGCTGAGTCGGGGCCCATCCGGAGAACAGGTACAGCCGAAAAAAAACGCTATCTCTAAATATACACAAATTAGCTGCGTTAGCGAGGCATGCTCCCGGGCATCATTTAATTGGGAGATAGC
>NW_028152149.1:42500-45000 GCF_964638095.1 Poromitra crassiceps
GCATTTTCTTCTGTGTTTTTGGATCGTGAGTTGGTTTTGCCCTCTCTGATATAAACCAGTGGCAGAAAAGTCAATGTAGCGCTTTTCCCGTGGTATTGAATGAGAGTAAGCGCCCTGGGTCCTTCTATATGACCAACCCCTATATAAGTGTTGTGGTAGGGTTTTTAAATCATTCATTTGCTGCTTAAATTATGAAATGACCCGCTGTATTTTTTTTTTTTTTTTTTTTTAATGTTTTTTTCCCGATTTTTTATCCCATTTTTATCCCCCGTTTAGTGCTCATTTGAATTACTCAATCCTGGTTGCTACTCCATCCTCTGCCGATCTGGGGAGAGCCGAGACTGATTCCATGCATCCTCCGAGACATGGGCAGTCAAGTCAGCCGCTTCTTTTCACCTGCCCGAGGAAGCTTCACCGGTAGGACATAGCACGTGGGAGGTTCACGCTATTCCAACCAGTTCCCCTCCCTCTGAACAGGCGCCCTTAACGATCAGAGGAGGAACCATATAGCAACCAGGATGTTGCATGTTTTTGTGAAGGGGGTTCCTATATGAAGGAGACCCCCGGGAGGCACGGGGAGAACATGCAAACTCCACACAGAAAGGCCATTTTGCCAACCCCCACCCGGGTGGTGGGCACTCGAGGACATGCGGACGGGCACGCATTCCTTCAGTGTTCACATCGGCCCAGGTGGGAATCGAACCCACGACCTTCGAGCTGTGAGGCGATAGTGCTTACCACTGCACCACCGTACCTCCCCGACCCGCTGTATTTTTAACCCCTTTCAATATACACGTATTTATTCTATTTATCCTATTTATTAATTACGCCGACGAAGATAGTTTGTGATATACAAAAAAGGACAATATTTATTCTCTCTAATGGAAAATAAAAAGGGGCAAGGTACAGTAACAACACTGTTATTCTTCAGGCATTTGGGTAAACACTGTAAATGAAATATAGGCTGCTAGCCTTTTACCTTAAAAGGGAAGGACAATCACAGTAGCTGTTTCCATTACAGTTTTTCGCAAAATAATTGCGATATTTCTTCAACTTCGACAATGTACAATTGCGACTTGTAGGCGTTTCCATTGAAGTTGAGTTTGGTCTGATGGCGCGCACACCTGAACGCAATTCCCGTTACCAGCAGCTGCCACAGTGATTACGCACGGGGATCTGCCCCATATCCCGTCCCCTGCATGCTCAAATCCAACCAATGGTCAATGCAAATCACAACATGAAGTTACAACGCATATAAACGAGCCTGATTATCAATTCAAAAGAAAATGAGTGGCAACATGTTGCTGGCTGGGGTGAATGCAGTGAGCGCGACAGACAGAGGAAAAAAAGGTAGCCTAATACAACTGGTCCGATTTAGAGATGGAGGGGGGAAAAGGCTGATTTGGTGCAATAATCGGAATGTCGTGTATTATAATTATAACATTGCACCTGAAACGCGTGTAATGTATTACTTACAGTCACTGTATTCACTTGGGTCAGCAGCACCGCACCGGTGTGTGCTTTTCATCCCCTCATGTCGCGTCTGTGCTTAATGCGCGCACACAGGCAGCCTGTGTCACCATGGACCGATTTCTGCCATTAAACATTATCTATTTTCCCCGGCACTCGTCTTTCTGCTAGGTAGCGTTGCTTCAAAGTTTTCCACTTGCTGCGGAGGTTTTGCCACAGCTTATCGAACCCTTTCTCCCTCATTTTACGCTCCTTTTCCAAAGGAGAAGATGGGTCACATGACGTGCAAATGCGGAAAATGTGTTTCCATTACACTTTTGCGATAAACTGCTATATCAACACGTCTGAAAAACCACCTGATGAGAGCGCAAAAACTTTTTGCGATATTTGGGAGGTTTTTTGAAATGTACGTGTTTCCATTACCCAATTTATATTGCGATATTTAGATTTTGCACATTTCTGAGGGTAATGGAAACACGACTAATGACAGGTGATAGCACTGGTAAATACCTCCTAAACCCTGTAGAGGAAGTGTAAGCACAGGTGAGAATAGAAAACCCAAATTAAATACCTCTCTGTAAAAACAGACTTATGGCTTAGTCCATAATGGTTTATACAGTCTATGAAAAATACATTAATATTACCCGAACTGGAAAATATCAACAGCACAACAGTGGTACCACAAACAAATAAAGCCAGCATAAATAAAATAAACCCCCGTTGCAGGCCTGATAAAGTTGAGCGCTCAAGAGTATTCCGCACTGGACTGCTCACCACAGTTCAACAACACAGAAATCTCCTCTTACCAGACTCCTCTTCTTATACAGGGAATCCTCTTCAAAAGAAATCCTCTTCACTTTTCAACCTCCACTTCCGGAGGAAAGGAAGGACAGGGGGAAAAGAGGCTGTCTCCCTCTATGGAGGGTTGTGGAGCTCCCTCGTGGCCAGGTGTGATGCCCAGGAAGCACGGGGCGCTATCTGGTTCCAGCGTAGCCAGAGGTGCAACCAGTGGGAAGCCTCAACGAGCACG
>NW_028152149.1:47500-77500 GCF_964638095.1 Poromitra crassiceps
AAAGGTACTTCCCAAAGTATTACTTCAATCGCCCGTCTATGTTTAAACTGATCTTGCTATCAGATAAGACAAAAGTGATGTGTAAACTAGGTGCCTTTTTGAGTGTGCCTTTATTTAAATGATGTGTTGTGTTCTAGCCATGCAGTGTGATATTGTTTTGTTGTTATTGTCATGTCTTGTGTGTGCTCCATACCATGTGATCATGGTCCTGAGTCACATAAATAAATGAAATGAAATGAGAGAGACAGAGAGAGAGAGAGGAAGGAGAGAGAAGGGGGGAGAGAGAAAGAGGGAGAGAGAGACAGAGAGAGAGAGGGCGGAGAGAGAAAGAGGGAGAGAGAGACAGAGAGGGAGAGAGACACAGAGAGAGAGACAGACAGGAACATGGCCAGGAGCATCGCTTTATGGAGTCACTGTTCCTTCTTCTCCTGTTCTTTTGTTGTTGAATGATTTGACTGATGATGGATGGCTCCTCCCACTCTCCCTTTGGAACAAAGGGGTATCTTCAGTAGTGTTGGGCAAGTTACTTTCAAAATGTAATATACTACATATTACTAGTTACTTTCATTTGAAAGTAATTAGTTACTTTACAATATTACTGTCTGTGTAGAGTAACTTGTTACTTATGACACTACTTTTGCATTACTTTCACTGTAATAACAGCAGCAGCAGAATGACATCGCTGCCCTGGAACCGTCCCGAAAAAATATTTCAACGGTCTTGACGTCAGTGTAAACCATCCAAAATTCTAAATGTTATCATTTTCCTTCATTATTGTCATCTATAGTGGTTATTTGCATAAAAACACACAGTTTGATTAGGAAATTATTTGAATATGTGCTTTGATTTAAAACTCAATTTGTAACTTGAGTTACTTGACAAAGTAACTGGTATAATATTACTGAAATCCTATAAGTAATAAGTTATATTACTGAGTTAGTGCTAAAAGTAATATATTACATGTAATATGTTACTTTTGTAATGCGTTACCACCAACATTGATCTTCAGCAGTGGACCTGACTGTCATGGAGATGTAGGTGGCCCATATGCATGGCGCAAAGGTAGAATATGATATCAATATTATGTCATGGAATGCAGTCGTTGAAGCCATGCGTGGGGCCTGCGTGCATCGTCATGATAGCTATAGGTTCCGTGTCTCTTCCTTTGCTTGTTGCATAGACAGTAGCTTGTTGGAGACTGTTCCTATGTTGTCTTTAGGTTTGCGATTTGCTCAAATCTGCTCCAAGAGGGCTGAGTCATGTAGACATTGATGGCCACACATCGTGCAGTGAGCCATTGATATGTGTGTGTGTGTGTGTGTGTGTGTGTGTGTGTGTGTGTGTGTGTGTGTGTGTGTGTGTGTGGGGGTGGGGGTGGGGGGGGTGTGGGGGGGGTTCCTGCGGGGAAGGCGGTTATGCTGTGAGTGGATCTGTTTGTGTACATGTACTTTGTATTTTGTGTTTATTGTAACATTTGTGGTTTTTATGTTTGTCTTCCTTTATGTTTAAAAATTGAATAAAACATTTTTATAAAAAAGAGAGACGAACAGACAGAGAGAGAGATAGAGAGAGAGAGAGAGAGAGAGAGGGGGGAAAACATCCACAAAGCAAGAGGAAATGTAAGGCATAAGGGTAGTCCCCATTTGCCCAACTTTGCACCACTGATGACATCACTCACTGATGACATCACAATGATGTCACAATGTCTATGAAATCATCAGTAGTCACCGTAGGGAGCAGTGATGTCATCAGTAATGTCACATGTTGATGACATCATCAGTCTCTATGACATCATTAACATAAGGTATATGACATCATCATATACATTGTGACATCATCAGTGGTGACATCAAGCTACAGTTTGAGATGTCCCTGCTTGGGAAGCCATTGCTCCCTAAGGGCCTGTGTACACCTAGCGTCTTTTTCCGACGTTAAACGCTGGGAATGCGCTGGGGAATGCTGATCCCAGCGCACAATATACAAGGAAGCAGTCTGCAAGTAACGTTAGTTCAGCTTGATAGCTGACAGCTAGCAAGCTAACAACACAGGTAGGCTACGCTATTAAAAGCAGTAAGCACAACACTCACCAGAAATATTAAGTGTCTAGCCGATCTGCTCCCACAATTGAGCCGTTCTGTCTCTGTTGCGATAGTTTTTCCATATGATTAGTTACCAGAAAAGGAGCAGCCGACACCAGCGTCTTTCTGAAAAGTTAAAATATTTTCAGCTGGAAGCGCTGGGAGTCGGCGCACAAAAACGCCGAAAAAAGACGCTGGGCGCTCTGCACTTTCTCTACACGTCCGTGTGCGCTCGCATACGCTCTCCTCCCATTGGAAACAATTGAAAATAGACGCTGGACCTGAGGAAAAGACGCCAGGTGGACACAGGCCCTAATGATGTCCCCTTCGGGCCTTGAACCCCTAATAATGGCAATACTATTTTCTTCTGGCGCAGCTGTCTATATGATCCCTGAGGGGAGGCTCACTCTCATACCTGCCCTAGGACAAAGTCATTTTCATTCCTACCAGTGGTAGAGTGCTGGAATTTCCTACTCAAGTATAATTTTGCTGTTCATTTACCTCAGTGGAAGTACTTACATGGTGTAAAATGTACTTTAAAAGTAAAAAGCACCTAATTTAGAATGGAAAGTTGAACGTTGTGTTGTGATTTTAAAAACGAGATTTAAATCATCATCATCATCATCATCAGTGGGCGGGCAGTGTTAGTGCACTGTGTCTGTTGATGTAACGATTTGTGACATCATCAGGGATGTCTCAAGATTGTGATGTCATCAGTGATGTCACTTGAGCAATTGTGATGTCATCAGTGATGTCCTTCCTCCTGGCTGAGACTATATAAGTGGTGGAAGCACGGTGAGTTCCTGTCACTGTGTGAAAATGAAAATGTCTAATGTCCAGAAGTGGAGAGCTGTGGTGAAGCAGCGCCTAACTGCTGCTGTTGAAGAGATATTTGGGCTGTTTGAAAGAACACTAGAAGAGTACGATGAGCAAGCTTCTCGTTCAAAGGAGGAGATCGACCCACAACTAAAACTGCTTGATGCTGTGCTGTCTCCAGACCTCCAGCAGCTGTTGGTCATTAAAGAAGATGTTCCTGGTGAGCAGCAGGAGTGGAGCCCCAGTCTGGACCAGGAGCACCCAGAGTACCCACACATTAAAAAGGAACAGGAGGAATTCTGGATCAGTCAGGAGAGAGAGCAGCTTCAAGGGCTGCAGGGTGCCCATATCACCAAGTTCCCATTCACTCCTGTCTGTGTGAAGAGTGAAGATGAGGAAGAGAAACCTCAGTCCTCACAGCTTCATCAAAGCCAAACTGAGGACAACAGAGAGGCAGAGCCTCTAGCCAGCAGCTCAACTGAACAGATGAAAACAGAAGCTGATGAAGAGGACTGTGGAGTATCAGAACCAGCCAGGAACTTATATCCAGCTAGCAATTTACAACCAACTAGTGATGACAAGATTCCAGACTCTTCTGAACCTGAGACTGAACACAGTAATGAAGAATTGATGGAAACTAGTAAACCTCAGATAGGTTTGGATTCACAGACAAACTGTGAAGTTCTTGAGAAGAAACAATTTATTTGCTCAGTCTGTGGTAAAGATTTTGGTCGTAAAGGAAACTTCAACAGACACATGATAGTTCACACAGGAGATAAACAATTTAATTGCTCAGTCTGTGGTAAAGATTTTGGTCGAAAAGGATCCTTGAAGAGACACATGATAGTCCACACAGGTGAGAAACAATTTATTTGCTCAGTCTGTGGTAAAGATTTTGGTCATAAAGGACACTTGAATGCACACATGATAGTCCACACAGGAGATAAACAATTTAATTGCTCAGTCTGTGGTAAAGGTTTTACTCGTAATGACAGCTTGACCGTACACATGATAGTCCACACAGGAGATAAACAATTTATTTGCTCAGTCTGTGGTAAAGGTTTTGGTTATAAATCAACCTTGAAGACACACATGATAATCCACACAGGAGATACACAATTTAATTGCTTAGTCTGTGGTAAAGGTTTTGGTCATAAAGGGGACTTGAAGAGACACATGATAATCCACACAGGAGAGAAACAATTTAATTGCTCAGTCTGTGGTAAAGGTTTTGGTCTTAAAACAAACTGGAAGACACACATGATAATCCACACAGGAGAGAAACAATTTAATTGCTCAGTCTGTGGTAAAGGTTTTGGTCATAAAGGAGCCTTGAAGAGACACATGATAATCCACACAGGAGAGTGAACATTTAATTGCTATCTGGTGGAAGGGGGATTTGAGTGTTTATGTATGCAACTTGCATCTTGTCTGCACTCACTGCCATACAGAGTTGAATGTAAGAAGTAAGCAGAAGCACATTGTTTTGTTTTAAAGTTGAAGGCTACATGCCATTTGTTCATTGGAAATGGTTGCATACTTTAATAAAGGAGAATATGTTGAAGAAATATCAGTCTGTTTTTTTTTTACCGTGGTACTGAAATTGGTACTGAGTACCGTGGAAATTCACTAGTAGCCTACCGGTACCGACTACTGAATTATTGGTACCGTGACATCATTATGCAAGTATGTACTCTCTGTGTGTGTGTGTGTGTGTGTGTGTGTGTGTGTGTGTGTGTGTGTGTGTGTGTGTGTGTGTGTGTGTGTGTGTGTGTCTGTGTGTGCGTGTACGTGTACGTGTACGTGTACGTGTACGTGTACGTGTATGTGTATGTGTGCATAAAACAAGGTGTATATGATGTATTCTGAAGGCTTTTGTCTCTTACCTTGATGCAGCTCTGGCTTGTATCGGTCTCTCTGTGTCCACCTTGTTGTCAGGGTCACGGGCCACTTGGCTCCCCTCCAGCTCCGGCCCGGTCCTCTGCTCATCCAACACCCGGTCCAGTAGCAACATAGCCAGCTCACTTTGTTGTTGTGCTGAACTGGATTCCAGTGTGCAGGGGCTCGTCGAAACAACCGACCAACATTCGGTTCGGTTCAATGTCTAAACAGTCCATATAGCCTAGGCAGTTCATGGTTATGGTCTGCAATATTTCATCAGTCCATAGTTTAATCCTGACCCCGCATGATCAAGTTAGTCCACATTAACAAACATTCCCCCTCGTGTTCCTCACGGAGCTTCCACCACTTCCATTGTCTCCCTCACACAACCCAGCTTGCTAGTGAAATGGCTCCCGGCTCGCCCGCAAGGGTCGCCCTCTAGCCATACCAGCCAATCAAAAATCAGCCCAAAACACATGACACACGCCCTCTAGTCAGGCCAGCCAATCAAAATCAGCCCAAATCACATGACAGACGCCCTCTAGCCAGGCCAGCCAATCAAAATCAGTCCAAAACACATGACAGACGCCCTCTAGCCAGGCCAGCCAATCAAAATCAGCCCAAAACACATGACACACGCCCTCTAGCCAGGCCAGCCAATCAAAATCAGTCCAAAACACATGACAGACGCCCTCTAGCCAGGCCAGCCATTCAAAATCAGCCCAAAACACATGACACACACCCTCTAGCCAGGCCAGCCATTCAAAATCAGCCCAAAACACATGACACACACCCTCTAGCCAGGCCAGCCATTCAAAATCAGCCCAAAACACATGACACAGGCCAATCCCCAGTTCATTCACACAGAATGGCACCCACGAGCGAAAGCCAAACTAACCGACTCCTCATGACCAACGTCAACGGATCCGACCGCAACAGTATCAAATCACACTGCATCGAAATAGTGGTGAATTGTATTGCGTCACATTGGCTGAATTGGATTCACATTGGAGAATCACACTTTAAGTGCCATTGAGTTGGCCCATAGGCTATACCTCTGAGTCTCATGTACACACATACGTTGCTGACAGATTCTCTATGCTCATGCAACAAGCGATGAATTGTTAAAGGCCTGCAGACTGAATGGACATCCGAGCTGTAAAAGCAGATTTATGGTGTGGAAAGAGCTTGTGGACCGGTCTCACAGACTTCACTAAACAAGATTATGGACGGTGGTGAAACCAGGGCTATTCGCTCTTTTGAGGCCGCAAAATGAGCTCCGATAGATGCTTTCCCCGTCACGTTAGTGCGTTCACATCGTGCTGACGCACTCCTGAGATAGATGCTTTCCCCGTCACGTTAGTGCGTTACATCGTGCTGACGCACTCCTGAGATAGATGCTTTCCCCGTCACGTTAGTGCGTTACATCGTGCTGACGCACTCCTGAGATAGATGCTTTCCCCGTCACGTTAGTGCGTTACATCGTGCTGACGCACTCCTGAGATAGATGCTTTCCCTGTCACGTTAGTGCGTTACATCGTGCTGACGCACTCCTGAGATAGATGCTTTCCCCGTCACGTTAGTGCGTTACATCGTGCTGACGCACTCCTGAGATAGATGCTTTCCCTGTCACGTTAGTGCGTTACATCGTGCTGACGCACTCCTGAGATAGATGCTTTCCCCGTCACGTTAGTGCGTTACATCGTGCTGACGCACTCCTGAGATAGATGCTTTCCCCGTCACGTTAGTGCGTTACATCGTGCTGACGCACTCCTGAGATAGATGCTTTCCCTGTCACGTTAGTGCGTTACATCGTGCTGACGCACTCCTGAGATAGATGCTTTCCCCATCACGTTAGTGCGTTACATCGTGCTGATGCACTCCTGAGATAGATGCTTTCCCCGTCACGTTAGTGCGTTACATCGTACTGACGCACTCCTGAGATAGATGCTTTCCCCGTCACGTTAGTGCGTTACATCGTGCTGATGCACTCCTGAGATAGATGCTTTCCCCGTCACGTTAGTGCGTTACATCGTACTGACGCACTCCTGAGATAGATGCTTTCCCCGTCACGTTAGTGCGTTACATCGTACTGACGCACTCCTGAGATAGATGCTTTCCCCGTCACGTTAGTGCGTTACATCGTGCTGACGCACTCCTGAGATAGATGCTTTCCCTGTCACGTTAGTGCGTTACATCGTGCTGACGCACTCCTGAGATAGATGCTTTCCCCGTCACGTTAGTGCGTTACATCGTGCTGACGCACTCCTGAGATAGATGCTTTCCCCGTCACGTTAGTGCGTTACATCGTGCTGACGCACTCCTGAGATAGATGCTTTCCCCGTCACGTTAGTGCGTTACATCGTGCTGACGCACTCCTGAGATAGATGCTTTCCCTGTCACGTTAGTGCGTTACATCGTGCTGACGCACTCCTGAGATAGATGCTTTCCCCGTCACGTTAGTGCGTTACATCGTGCTGACGCACTCCTGAGATAGATGCTTTCCCTGTCACGTTAGTGCGTTACATCGTACTGACGCACTCCTGAGATAGATGCTTTCCCCGTCACGTTAGTGCGTTACATCGTACTGACGCACTCCTGAGATAGATGCTTTCCCCGTCACGTTAGTGCGTTACATCGTACTGACGCACTCCTGAGATAGATGCTTTCCCCGTCACGTTAGTGCGTTACATCGTGCTGACGCACTCCTGAGATAGATGCTTTCCCCGTCACGTTAGTGCGTTACATCGTGCTGACGCACTCCTGAGATAGATGCTTTCCCCGTCACGTTAGTGCGTTACATCGTGCTGACGCACTCCTGAGATAGATGCTTTCCCCGTCACGTTAGTGCGTTACATCGCGCTGACGCACTCCTGAGATAGATGCTTTCCCCGTCACGTTAGTGCGTTACATCGTACTGACGCACTCCTGAGATAGATGCTTTCCCTGTCACGTTAGTGCGTTACATCGTGCTGACGCACTCCTGAGATAGATGCTTTCCCCGTCACGTTAGTGCGTTACATCGTGCTGACGCACTCCTGAGATAGATGCTTTCCCTGTCACGTTAGTGCGTTACATCGTGCTGACGCACTCCTGAGATAGATGCTTTCCCTGTCACGTTAGTGCGTTACATCGTGCTGACGCACTCCTGAGATAGATGCTTTCCCCGTCACGTTAGTGCGTTACATCGTGCTGACGCACTCCTGAGATAGATGCTTTCCCTGTCACGTTAGTGCGTTACATCGTGCTGACGCACTCCTGAGATAGATGCTTTCCCCGTCACGTTAGTGCGTTACATCGTGCTGACGCACTCCTGAGATAGATGCTTTCCCCGTCACGTTAGTGCGTTACATCGCGCTGACGCACTCCTGAGATAGATGCTTTCCCCGTCACGTTAGTGCGTTACATCGCGCTGACGCACTCCTGAGATAGATGCTTTCCCTGTCACGTTAGTGCGTTACATCGTGCTGACGCACTCCTGAGATAGATGCTTTCCCCGTCACGTTAGTGCGTTACATCGTGCTGACGCACTCCTGAGATAGATGCTTTCCCCGTCACGTTAGTGCGTTACATCGTGCTGACGCACTCCTGAGATAGATGCTTTCCCCGTCACGTTAGTGCGTTACATCGTGCTGATGCACTCCTGAGATAGATGCTTTCCCCGTCACGTTAGGGCGTTACATCGTGCTGACGCACTCCTGAGATAGATGCTTTCCCCGTCACGTTAGTGCGTTACATCGTGCTGACGCACTCCTGAGATAGATGCTTTCCCTGTCACGTTAGTGCGTTACATCGTGCTGACGCACTCCTGAGATAGATGCTTTCCCCGTCACGTTAGTGCGTTACATCGTACTGACGCACTCCTGAGATAGATGCTTTCCCCGTCACGTTAGTGCGTTACATCGTACTGACGCACTCCTGAGATAGATGCTTTCCCCGTCACGTTAGTGCGTTACATCGTACTGACGCACTCCTGAGATAGATGCTTTCCCTGTCACGTTAGTGCGTTACATCGTGCTGACGCACTCCTGAGATAGATGCTTTCCCCGTCACGTTAGTGCGTTACATCGTACTGACGCACTCCTGAGATAGATGCTTTCCCTGTCACGTTAGTGCGTTACATCGTGCTGACGCACTCCTGAGATAGATGCTTTCCCTGTCACGTTAGTGCGTTACATCGTGCTGACGCACTCCTGAGATAGATGCTTTCCCTGTCACGTTAGTGCGTTACATCGTGCTGACGCACTCCTGAGATAGATGCTTTCCCCGTCACGTTAGTGCGTTACATCGTACTGACGCACTCCTGAGATAGATGCTTTCCCCGTCACGTTAGTGCGTTACATCGTGCTGACGCACTCCTGAGATAGATGCTTTCCCCGTCACGTTAGTGCGTTACATCGTACTGACGCACTCCTGAGATAGATGCTTTCCCCATCACGTTAGTGCGTTACATCGTGCTGACGCACTCCTGAGATAGATGCTTTCCCCGTCACGTTAGTGCGTTACATCGCGCTGACGCACTCCTGAGATAGATGCTTTCCCCGTCACGTTAGTGCGTTACATCGCGCTGATGCACTCCTGAGATAGATGCTTTCCCCGTCACGTTAGTGCGTTACATCGTACTGACGCACTCCTGAGATAGATGCTTTCCCCGTCACGTTAGTGCGTTACATCGTGCTGACGCACTCCTGAGATAGATGCTTTCCCCGTCACGTTAGTGCGTTACATCGTGCTGACGCACTCCTGAGATAGATGCCTTCCCCGTCACGTTAGTGCGTTACATCGTGCTGACGCACTCCTGAGAGCGTCGAAAAACAGGCAAGAAGTCAATATAGGAATAAGAAAAGAGTCAATATTGACAGCGATGTGCTGTGAAACACATTTACGTTAGTGTAGTGTTACATTTGACTCTATCCATATAGCCTTGACCTATATCCCTACTATCTAGTCAAAATGCTCAGAAATCCACTCTGAAACACTTTCAAGCCATAAGCAATTTGTGATGTACTATGTTCTTCAGGCTGTTCTCATGAAAGCTTCGTAATGAAACCTATAAAAAGTAATGCACTATAATTCGTACATGTACTGTATATATATAAGATCAGATATGAACATTTTATGTACTGTATATATAAGATCAGATATGAACATTTCATGTACTGTATAAGATCAGATATGAACATTTCATGTACTATGAGATCAGACATGAACATTTCATGTACTGTATATATGAGATCAGATATGAACATTTCATGTACTGTATATATAAGATCACATATGACCATTTCATGTAGTACTGTATATAAAAGATCAGGTATGAACATTCCATGAGAATACGTTGTTTGGTGTATTTGTCTTCCTGGTGGATAACTGGCCAATCGTAGACGAGGTGAGCTCACCTCCAGATGTTTCCAGCAGCTCCAGTGGAGTCTGATATGAGAAGATGTTTCAGGATGTAAAACATCTTAGGTGAACGTCAGGTTTTGGTGTCACTCAGTCCCTCAGAATCAAAGAGTGAGGGCTTCTTTCTAGACCGAGAGACGTTCAACAATCACACAGGGAGAAATCCATCATAGAAGAGGAGAGAGAGCAGTTTCTCCACCCACAGGAGCAGGAGAGAGACTGCAGCAGACAGGTTGGGGTCCGAGTAAGGGGGAGCAACTCACTTTTTCTTAGCTGGAAAAACTCTCACTCCACAATCACGTATCCCTCCATCGATATGTAAAACCCACAGTTGAATGCAACAAGTTCCCATTGAACATCACAGATTGATTTATAACACTTTTATGAGTATCCGAGGTAACTTTTATACATAGCACCATGTCAGAAGGAGCTGATGCACACCTTCAATCTCTTGAAGGCAGGTGCGTCGGAGATGCAGTACATACAAAAGAAATAAAGAGGAGTCCCGCACACTGTCAATTACTTGCAAAAAAACTTTAATTAACGACGTTTCGGTCTATCGACCTTCATCAGGTTAAAACCAGGTTTTAACCTGATGAAGGTCGATAGACCGAAACGTCGTTAATACATAGCACCATAAAATCATACTTCCTGTCTGTAAAACTTTATATTGTGCACTAAAACCTAAAGGGCTCTGTCTGCTATCCGTTCGCATCAGGGCTGTCCGGCTTACAAGAACAGCTCTCAGTGTTGAAATAAAAAGTTGCTGTGCGACGGGTTGCACAGAGCCGTATAATAGAAAAGTTGCAACATGGACCAGGTTTTTTTTTTTTACCTCACAAAAGTTCCCGGAAGTAAGGTTCTGGATTAAGCAGCGCTGTCGAGTTGCAGCAAAATGGACCGTTTGTGATGTACTTTGAAAGGGTCAGACATTCAAAGAATCAAATTGTATTTTATGCATTCAAACATAGCACGAGCCCCCTTCCTGGCTATTCATTGGCTACTGAGTCACGCATTTTGGACCTCCGCTGTATGACTCTATTCATTAGCGTAAGACTCTCCTGGTCCTCCATACCGCTGACGCCACTCTCTTACTAGATTGTTGTGCCACGTCGAAACCCAAAGAGACAGGAGAGGAGTAGTCTCTTAGAACAGACGAGTTGGCTTCCGCAATTTTCAAATGCTTCCGCCATACTGTCTGTACTTCGTGGGGGAGAATCATGCACCAACCGGAATGGGAAGCAGAAAGGCGGGTCTTCCGCTCATTAGTCCAATCAGAAAGCAGAAAGGCGGGTCTTCTGTTCATTAGTCCAATCAGAATCCAATATGCCGCATTCGCGCAACTCGGGGCTTGTCGTGATTGGTCGGATTCCGTCAAACTTCCTTCCGGTCTGAAGGTTTTTTTCCCCAACTTCCTTGTGCATGTTCTGGGGGTGTAACGTACAGACTGTATAGCTGCATTCGCCGGATGTAGATGAGACAGTCTGTTTTAAGAGACTAGGAGAGGAGGGAATCAGAAGCGACCGATGAACAGAGCAGCGAGCTCTGCTTTAAACCACAGCCTACGTAGAATGTGAATAATGGCAGAGATTACAACACACTCCAGCTCAACACTGTGTGAATGTAACTGTACTCAAGCAATAATAACAACACACACACACTAATGCACAAACGTAGGAATGTGTACAAAGACGAATCAGAGTCTGTTTACAATGTGAGCATGATGCTAAACGACATCTCTTTAGTTTTTGTGCACAGCTGGGCGTGGTTTTTCCATATTTGATTGTTTGCGCATGTGTTTGTGTGTATGTGTGTGTGTGTGTGTGTGTGTGTGTGTGTGTGTTTTGTAAATTCAGCTCCACAAAACGGGCCGGAGAGTCCACCCCCCCATCCCCCGCAGTCCCATACGTCCATCACCAGGAAGCATCGGGCCAATTACTGGCACCCCCCACTGTGGCAGCATCTTTTATCTCTCTGATTGGGTGTCAGGCCTGACAACGTGAAGTCCTCCTCCTATCAGCACTATGGAGATGTTGCGGTTTCTTCGCTTTCCACTTTGTAAACTTTTGAACCTGTAAGTCCCCCCCCCCCACCAATCACCACCACCACCACCACCACCCAGAAACTGAAGCATATTGGAAAAAAAGAAAATCTGTTCAAAGTTTATTGACAGGGAAAAGTTTGCCACAACCAAAAATCTGTTCAAGATGTTCCAGATCCAAACCTGACTTTCAGTAATTAGCTTCATAATAAATCTGCCTGCCACAGTCCTCCATGCTGGATTCTTTCATCAGATGAATTTGTCCTTCTTCTTCTTCTTACTATTTTTCAAAAGGCAATATTGAAACGCCATTGGTCTGATTTTGACCAAACATGGAGAGATGATGCATTTTGGCACTGTGTTATCCAATTTAAAAACAAAACTGATTGCCCTGCGGGTGTTGCTATAATTAAAAGTAACAGTTTCAAACTTTGGGGGTTCAGTCTGTCATATATCGACCAGTTCACATGCAAACCGTCAAATACTGAAGTTCGAGAACCCTTGGCGTCACTTTCCGTAGAGAATCCAATGTTGCGGGCGTGGCGACGGCTTGTCACGACGAGTCACGTGACCACTAGTCACATGACGACCTTACCCTGTCAGACATCGACGTTGACACACGTTGACAGGTTGGTAACCAGGAAGTAGCTGTGGGTCCTGCAACTCGCTACTGGGCCGAGTTGGTGGTCATGCCCAGTGATGCATGATGGGAAAGGGCTACCCCACCCGTTATAAAGTGACGGCAAGGGGTCCCGACCAAACAACTGTTTGTGACAGGGTGGGAGTGAGAATGTGTCGGTGATAACCTGAGCTCAAAACTGGCCTGGGACCGTCACTGCATGTCAGCCCCTTTTGCTCTATAAGCTACTGTCCAATGAGGTCAAAGTAATCTTAAAAAAAATCAAGTTTTGAAAGACCTCAACTGCTATGATGACACTTAAGCCCCGCCCCACCCCTTACACGATCTGCGGTAAAACAGCTATGTGCCCGCTGTGCCGTTGTTTCCTATGGGCAGAGCGCTGCCTCCCAACTACGCGGCAGCGCTAACCTACCCTTGGCATCACGCACCTCTCGAATTTGGCACCTTGCGCTGTGCTCAAAGTTCAAATTATTTAATTTGACCTTTGACCCGGTTACCGCTGACCTTCGCTCTACCTCGCGGTGAGAGAAGAGAAGATATCTTATCATGTGAAGGCAGCTTTAGAGTAGCCTAGGCTATATAGGGATGACGCATCTTGTTACTGATTGGCCAAATAGATGCCTGCATCATTCACGGGGGACCACATGTTGACTGTATATATGAGCCTATGAGGGAGAATTACAATTAAAGCGTATGACTATTTATTTAGCAAGACTATTTGTTTCTCTGAGTCTCAGCACAAAATACACAAAATGTGAGTTTGGCTTCAGTGAATGAATCAGTCAGTAAACAGCCTGGATCCAGCCAGCCTCCAGACTCCTTTACAGTCTCTTTACATGCGTTTATTTCCATGTTCTCCAGGATGTATACACATACAGATGTGAGGTGGCTTGCGTGTCGAGTATGTAGCACCACAGTGCGTGTGTGTGTGCGTGTACGTGCGTGTGTGTGTGTGTGTGTGTGCGCGTGCATGCGTGCGTGTGTGTGTGTGTGTGTGCGTCTGTGTGTGTGTAGTTGCCCCGGCAGCTCTCTAAACACAGATGTAGCTCTACTAAATAGTATGGAGAGACTGAGGTCATAGTCAGGTTACTGTGGGGTCAAAGATGCCAGGCAGGGGTGAGTCTGTCCTCTAGTGGAAGCGTCCCAACCCACTGTAACATCTGCTGAAACCAGCGCTAACTCTAGCGTGAAGATTACGTTCCTCCACCATGAAACCATCAACTTTTAAATTAATGATTTTCTCCCCAATTGTACTTGGCCAATTTCCCTACTGCTGCACCGGTCGCCACCCCCTCTGCCGATCTGGGGAGAGCCCAGTAGACTAGCACCATGCTTCCTCCACACACACATGCCCAGTTCCCAGCCGCTTCTTTTCACCTGACAGCGGGGAGTTTCACCAGCAGGACATACAGTAGCACGTGGGAGGGTCACGCTACTGTATTCCCTCCAGTTCCCTTCCGCCCGAAGAGGCACCCTGACCGACCAGAGGAGGCGCTAGTGCAGCGACCACACCTAATCCGGCTTCCCACCCGCAGACACCAGCCAATCGTGCCTGTATGGATGCCTGACCAAGCTGGAGATAACACGGGGGCACGAACCTGCGACCCTCGCGTTGGTGAAAATAATGTCTTAGACTGTTTTCAATAATGAAGACTACTTCACTAGTCAATGATTGTTTATCCATCCCATTCACTAATCCATGGTTCCTTTCCATTCATCTCTCTCTCCCCTGCAGCAACGCCCTCAGGTTACATCAGCCATTCATAAATATGCACGCCCTCTTTATCCCTGTCCAATCAATGTCTCCCACGCTTTCCCTCTCTTCGGCCGTTGGCCAATCACCTAAATGAAGTTCTATTTAAGACTCTTGCAAGTCGTAACTCACCCTGTTTGTTCACCCATATAGCTGCTGTTCCTGAGTAGCTGCTGCTTCGCCCCTCCTCCTCCCCTGAACACCACCAACGTCATGACTCCAGTAGAACTCCCTATGGGGGTTCTCTATCCTATAAATCACTGACGTCCTCCTCTCGGCTCAGAGGAGCGTCATCATACCATGGAGTCATTCGCCAAATCTAAGTGTTGTTGTTTATCATTAAAGTTTATTGTACTTTCCTTCTAGTCTCTCATTATTGAAACATCAACCTTTAATTGCTATGTTGGCGTTTGCCTTTCCAACTTTTCCACTTTTTCACATCAAGGACCCCTAAACTGACACAAATTAGACCAGACCCCCCCATTTGATGAGATCTTCTCCCAGGGTCCCTCATCTGATAAAATGTTTTACTTTTAGAGGTTTTATTACACAAAGGGTAAAGTATTAAACCCATGACCATAATATTCATACATTCTGTCATTGTGTTACTTACTGTATGGAATTATAGTGAAAATTAATGATTCCCCTTTTTGCTGAGGACACCGTGAAATCCCCTCAAGGACGCCTGGGGGTCCCCAGACCCCACTTTGAGAACCACTGTTATAAAGAAGATGGACGTATTGAGTGTGTGACATCACCCACAGGTTTCTGAAGGGCCATTTTGAAATGAAAAGTTGGGGTTTAACGATCGGCGCCATGTTGACTTTTCTGGAGCTCCAACACTGTGGATGACCCCCCGCGTTGCTCTGGCTCCAAAAAATTGTCACCAAGGCTGATTTTTGGGGGGGGGGTTTTTGTATGGGGATTTTGGTTAGATGCCTGACATAAGATCTGCGGTTACAAATGTTTTTTTTTATGATTTTTGAAGCGATTCCTGGTGATCTGGATTTTTACGCTTAAAAAATAATAAAAGTGGTGAATTCATTTGTGAAGATTGTGAAGATCTTGCTGAACACAAAGGTCTCAATTTCATGAACCTTTGTTGACCACAGACTTTATTTCAGCTCATCTAAGCAAAATCCACATACAAAAACCCCAGACGAGGGAAGCCAGCTCACTTCCGGGTTGGCCTACAAAGATACATCGTCCCTGCTGCTGCACTCTATCGGCCCGTAAGCTAATTAGCCTGTTAGCTTTTGTGAGTAGCAGACAGTGTTTTAACACAAGCATCTCACAGTAGGCTTTCTGTGCACAGTTCCAAAAGGTGAAATACGAAGGCGTTTGCTCATAGAAAACATGCCACCCTTTCCTTTCCACCGTGCTATTTCAGTGTCAAACTACTTCCTGTTTCTAGTGGAGTCTCCCCAGTCCCCTCAGAGCTACAGGAGAGAGAAGGGAAGGAACTGGATCGTGTAGAAACCAAAGAATGATTGGTAACATTTAATGAGTTTGTTTGCTATAAAATAGCTTTTGTAATAAAGCCGAGGCATATAATGTGTGTGTGTGTGTGTGTGTGTGTGTGTGTGTGTGTGTGTGTGTGTGTGTTTTGTGTGTGTGTGTGTGTGTGTGTTTGTGTGTGTGTGTGTGTGTGTGTGTGTGTGTGTGTGTGTGTTTGTGTGTGTGTGTGTGTGTGTGTGTGTGTTTGTGTTTGTGTGTGTGTGCGTGTGTGTGTGTGTGTGTCTGGATTGGACTCTAAGCTGGTGGTTTGTGGACTTTCCGACTGTGGCCTTCAAAAGCCCAGCTGAGTCTATAAACGGAGCTTTACATAAGTGTGGTTGTCATTAATGTGGCCTGCTTTCTGCCCCCCCCCCCCCCCACACACACACACACACTCCCTCCGCCCCCCAGCAGTAACACACACTTACTGTTACACACAAATAGCTGCGTCTCAAAGCGCAGCAGTTATTCCAGGACGTGTGCAGCATCTGCTCCTGGACCGCACACTCTTCATCATCACGTCACCGACGTGAACGTTGGAATGGAAATGTCTTCTGCTCTCAAAATGTCACGTCAGTGTGTCGTTGTTTCATAAACATTAGTTCCTGTGAAAACTATACTTCAATTTCATGCAACAAAACTATGATGTTTACCCCAAGATGACCCCCTCAAATTTGGGGGAATAGAAATTGATGGTTTTGACAAAAAGAAAAAAGAATAATCCGCGGCTGATATTACTGACATTCAGAGGCTCTAGCTAGCGGGCTTATTTTTAAAACTAGTGCGATGATCCTTACAGCATAATGAAATTAGAAGACAGAAGAAATCGATTGAGACCAACCCTGTCAACCTACAGGCATGTAGCATGTCAGGAAGGGGGCTAAATAACGCTCCAAAGTTAGGGTGAATTTTGGCGAGGGGAAAAATGGGCATGGCTATTTTCAAAGGGGTCCCTTGACCTCTCACCTCAATATATCTGAATGAGAATGGGTTAGGGTTACGCACCTTGAGTTGCATGCACTTTTCTGTCAGAAAGGTGTCTTTGCCTTTGAAAATGTTGAAGATCCCCCCCCCCCCCCCCCCAATTAACTCTAAATCTCAGAGACCATATTATGGCATAATATAATGGTCTCTGAGGACACTTTTGTGCCGAAACGTCAGTCTCTGCACAAAAAATTGCTTAAATCCAGAATTAATCTTCTATTTCGCATCATCTACAATGATGTTTAGCCCTTTCAATTGACAGGCTGTTGACCTTCTCTGTGACCTGCAAAACCCATTGGCCTTTCTGATGCTAAAGGGATAGTTCACCCCGAAATTAAAATGTGCGCATTGTCAGTGAGTAAAATATAGAAGATAATTGGGGACACATGATGGGACTTTTTGGACCCACAGTGCAATCGTTGGGCTATACAGAACTTTCGGATTCTGCTGCATTAGCTGTTTGGAGAAACTTGCTGGACAGCCTGTGCTTTTTGCGAGCTGTGTAAAGTTGGCTCCATTAACTTCAATGGTCCCTATCATCAGGCTGAGATGGAGCTATGGGGGCTAACTTGCTGTGTGCTTGGTTTAGCAGGCTGAGCTGATTCTGCCTCTCCAGCAGAACTTCCGCAGCCCCGTTGTGACGCATAACGCGTTCACAACGGAGCGCTTTGGCAGAGGAGAAAATGGGAGATCTCCGTGAGCAAAACAGACAGAGAAGGTAAACATTGCCCATGTGCTTATATTACCCAGATTATTAATCATACAAAGTGGGTTGATTATCGTTAAAGCCATCGTTTAAAGGGAACGTTGGGATTATTTGAGGCGGGGTTGTATGAGGTAGTCATCGATACTGGGCTGTTTGAATGCAAAAGGTTAATATAGCATACACTTAATCTGATATTGATATTACACTTAATCTGAGATTGATTTGTTTAGCCTTCTTTTAGGTGGCTAAATGTGTTTTTACTGCTGGCCCCACTCACAGTAGTAGCCTACGTTACTGTGCTTCTGTGCTGGGCCTAGTCTACTCTACTTACATAGGTACAGTAGGCCTACCTCTCTACGTACATATAACCCCACGTCAAATAATCCAAACTATCCCTTTAAGAAATGTTATATAAAAAGAGAAAAAGCTGTAGAAGTCAAAAGCAAATGGCGGTTTGGGATGGCACGGTGGCTCAGTGGTTAGCACTGTTGCCTCACAGCAAGAGGGGTCCTGAGTTGGAACCCTGGGTCCGTCTCAGGTTCTTTCTGTGTGGAGTTTGCGTGTTTGTGTGGGTTTCCTCCATGTGCTCCAGTTTCCTCCCACCATCAAAGACATGAATGTTAGCGTTAATACTCCTGTCTGTCAAAGACATGTAGGCTACTGTATGTTAGGGTTAATACTCCTGTTTGTCAAAGACATGTAGACTACTGTATGTTAGGGTTAATACTCCTGTCTGTCAAAGACATGTAGGCTACTGTATGTTAGGGTTAACACTCCTGTCTGTCAAAGACATGTAGGCTACTGTATGTTAGGGTTAACACTCCTGTCTGTCAAAGACATGTAGGCTACTGTATGTTAGGGTTAACACTCCTGTCTGTCAAAGACATGTAGGCTACTGTATGTTAGGGTTAACACTCCTGTCTGTCAAAGACATGTAGGCTACTGTATGTTAGGGTTAATACTCCTGTCTGTCAAAGACATGTAGGCTACTGTATGTTAGGGTTAATACTCCTGTCTGTCAAAGACATGTAGGCTACTGTATGTTAGGGTTAATACTCCTGTCAAAGACATGTAGGCTACTGTATGTTAGGGTTAATACTCCTGTCTGTCAAATACATGTAGGCTACTGTATGTTAGGGTTAATACTCCTGTCTGTCAAAGACATGTAGGCTACTGTATGTTAGGGTTAATACTCCTGTCAAAGACATGTAGGCTACTGTATGTTAGGGTTAATACTCCTGTCTGTCAAATACATGTAGACTACTGTATGTTAGGGTTAATACTCCTGTCAAAGACATGTAGGCTACTGTATGTTAGGGTTAATACTCCTGTCTGTCAAAGACATGTAGGCTACTGTATGTTAGGGTTAATACTGCTGTCAAAGACATGTAGGCTACTGTATGTTAGGGTTAATACTCCTGTCAAAGACATGTAGGCTACTGTATGTTAGGGTTAATACTCCTGTCTGTCAAAGACATGTAGGCTACTGTATGTTAGGGTTAATACTCCTGTCAAATACATGTAGGCTACTGTATGTTAGGGTTAATACTCCTGTCTGTCAAAGACATGTAGGCTACTGTATGTTAGGGTTAATACTCCTGTCTGTCAAAGACATGTAGGCTACTGTATGTTAGGGTTAATACTCCTGTCAAAGACATGTAGGCTACTGTATGTTAGGGTTAATACTCCTGTCTGTCAAAGACATGTAGGCTACTGTATGTTAGGGTTAATACTCCTGTCTGTCAAAGACATGTAGGCTAGGGTTAATACTCCTGTCAAAGACATGTAGGCTACTGTATGTTAGCCTTCTGTCCGTACTCTGCATTCATTTTGTGCATAATTGTGCACTTCTTCTGAAAGCTTACAGATACGGACCAAACAGAGCAGGACCACATAATCCTACAAACACACCCTTTTGACTCTTGACTGCCCTCTAGTGGATGTATGGCTTAACATGATACCAACGTACGTGAAGGACGCATGGAAACATGTGGGCAGTGACGGTTACATTGTTTGAAACGGACATCTTTATTTTCGTAGCAAAATGGAGCCTTTAGACTACTGCTGTACCTACCTTTCAAATCCGCTTCAATCGGCTGTCAGTTGACTTGGGTCGCAAACATTTAGGATCCATTTAGCACCGGAGAAGAGCAAACAGCCAAGATAATAGACGATAGAGAGACTGAGCACCGCAGGCAGCTGAGGAGACAGAGAGGAGAGGAGAGGGAAGAAAGGGGAAACATCAAACGAAGAAGAAGGACATGATGGAGCAGGCCCAAGGGAGAAGCAATCAAACTCTCTCTTTCTCCCTCCCTCCCTCACACGCACACACACACACACACACACACACACACACACACACACACACACACACACACACACACACACACACACACACACACACACACACACAGACACAGACACACACACACACACACACACACACGGACTGCATGTCAGTCATATGTCGGCGTCGAGGGCAAACCCCAGCTGGAGATTAATTACTCAGTGCCATTCACCGAGGGAATTTGGGGATTTTTTTCCTCCATTGCCCCATTTAGAGGACACACACCTCTGCCTCGGGGCCCTCTCCACCTGCCTCTGCCTCGGGGCCCTCTCCACCTGCCTCTGCCTCGGGGCCCTCTCCACCAGCCTCTGCCTCGGGGCCCTCTCCACCTGCCTCTGCCTCGGGGCCCTCTCCACCTGCCTCTGCCTCGGGGCCCTCTCCACCTGCCTCTGCCTCGGGGCCCTCTCCACCTGCCTCTGTCCCGTGGCCCTCTCTACCTGCCTCTGTCCCGTGGCCCTCTCCACCTGCCTCTGTCCCGTGGCCCTCTCTACCTGCCTCTGCCTCGTGGCCCTCTCCATCTGCCTCTGTCCCGGGGCCTGTCCACCTGCCTCTGCCTCGGGGCCCTCTCCACCTGCCTCTGCCTCGGGGCCCTCTCCACCTGCCTCTGTCCCGGGGCCCTCTCCACCTGCCTCTGCCTCGGGGCCCTCTCCACCTGCCTCTGCCCCGGGGCCCTCTCCACCTGCCTCTGCCTCGGGGCCCTCTCTGACTGCCTCTGTCCCGGGGCCCTCTCCACCTGCCTCTGTCCCGGGGCCCTCTCTACCTGCCTCTGCCTCGGGGCCCTCTCCATCTGCCTCTGTCCCGGGGCCCTCTCCATCTGCCTCTGTCCCGGGGCCCTCTCCACCTGCCTCTGTCCCGGGGCCTGTCCACCTGCCTCTGTCCCGGGGCCTGTCCACCTGCCCCCCTATCTTCACGTCACCGTGGGGCAAACTCTTCCCACGCGTCTCTATTGAAGAGTTAACGGGACGAGGAGAGAAGATAACAGGTTGCACTCTTGTCGGCTTTGAACCTGAGCGTACGTCCACAAAGAACACCTCTCATTGTTAACGCCAGGATGGAGGCTGACACACACAAGCTGTACACCAGGGGTTCTTAAAATGCGGCCCATTGCGGGCCCCTCGGGAACGTTTCCAGTGGCCTGCAATGAGTTAGGGGACGTGATGGTATTTGGTCCGATTCTCGATAGGTTTACTGTCTGTCAGAGGTTGTCGTGGGCTCAGTTTGAAAATGTCTGATATTATATGAAACTAGATGACATATTAAGGCACCAATTCATGTTAGCTTGTCAGTCAGGTAGATAAATAACTCTCCAAAATTAGGCGAATTTTTTGGCAAGGGCAAAAATATTTTCAAAGGGGTCCTGTTTTTCACTAACCTGACGCTGCCAGATGGACGGTATAGCTCCACATAGGTTTCACTAAACCAGTCGATCTGGGTTTGAAGTCACCAGACCCGCTGACGGAGGCGGGCACTTTGTCCAAGCTACTTGGCAGGTGATTGGATGACCCATCTGTCTATCACCGCTGGTGGGTGTTAACTTCAACCAATCAGATCGCGGAAGGTGCCTGTGGATGATCTCCGTGGTATTCATTGATTGAGTCCTCGCGGTCGTAAAGTCACCTTCGAAGCATTTAGTTAGATTATAACGAACTAGTTGTGTGGCTTAGCCTTCCCAAATGTTGAGGGTCGTTTTTTAGAATTTAATACATAGAATTGGGAACATTACATTCAATTTCATTCAGACTGCCTGTCACTTCCGCGATGTTGACGAGTGAAAAGAACTACAAAGACCATGTACCCACTACTTGCCCAGACGAGCCTGCCCGCCTACGGCCGCCGCTGATTCGTCGGCCTGGCATGGCTCGACCAATCATCTTAAACTGCCTGTGCGGGTCCAGACCGTCACGGAGAACCAAATGAAATGTGAGTTCACGTGACGGGCGGTTTACCAGGCTAGTTTTTCACAGCCATGTTAGCAGAAAACACAACATACATTTCTCACATTCACAATACAGCTGAACAATCACGTGACATTTTTTGCCCCGGAAGTGAGTTCCCCAGGGCCGGTTCCAGAACAAGATGACTAGGGATGCATCCTAGATAGGAAGGGGTGCACATGCACGGGCCGACCCTGAAAAATTTGACATGTTATTTTGCTAAAAATAATGCATTTTACCATCATTTCAGGTAGAATGATACCAGCCAAGCAAGAATATCTCAAGTGTTTCAAGTGCTTTACTGAAATATTTGGACCATATAATGATAATACAATTATCTCAACCTTAAAAGGTTACATATACAGTAGGTGCCAAAAAGCCATAAATTCACATCAAAGAACAAAGAAAAACAACAATTATAATTCAAGTTTAAACAGTAAGTGTGCAGCTGCAGCATTTATTATTATTTTTATTTTTTTTATTTTTTACTTTTCAACTGAGCATGCAGACAATTAAAATAAGGGTGCAATGCGTGCTTTTGCACCCCTGTAAAACCCGGGCCTGGAGTTCCCCATTCATTTTCTCCATCAACATTTAGAAAAATCCTGATATAACGAGTTTCAAGGCTGGAAACAGGCCAACCAGTGACCCTACTGAATCGTGAGTGACCATAAAACATTTCAGTTGGAGCAAAAACCAAAAATAAAGACGGGGGCGGGGGAATCCATGTCTATGGAGAAAATGAATGGGGAACTTGCTTGCGGGGCTGGAAACATCACGGAAAGTCACGTGACTGTTGAGCTCTATTGACCTGACTTTTAGTCTAGAATAGGTTATTTAAAAATATTTGATTTGGAATCATTTTGTGTTCCGTTTTCTCTTCCTCAGTCCAATGTTGGCTCCTTAAATTGGCCCTCAGCCGTCAGAACTGAGAGCCCCTGCTCTCCACACTCACCACTGTGTACCTACCTATACCTACCGCTGTGTCATGAGCTCTCCCTGCTGGTTTGAGATGGAAATGAGTCAACGCAAACACCATCATGATCTGAAGAAGAGGAGAGTCCATCAAAATATAGCATATAGACTGCAATATGAGCATGTTTCAAAGGCTGAAGAGTCTGACAACCATGCTATATATAGTACGAGCGCTATAACATGAAGATACATGACATCAGGGAGCAGCTAACTCACTAGCAGCATTATTAGCCACTAGTCTCTCTTGACGTCTGTAGCATTCTTTCACAGTCTGTTGGCAACAGAAAAAGGCAGATATTTAAGTGTCAACAGGGCTACATCTGACATCATGCCAGCACGATAAAAAAATACGAGGTAAACGTTTCCCTCCCCGTTTGGCTCGCCGGGAGCCTAAAAATATCTGCTGTAGCAGTGTTGGTCAAGCTACTTTAAAAATGTAATATACTACATATTACTAGTTACTTTCACTTGAAAGTAATACATTACTTTACAAAATGACTGTCTGTGTAGAGTAACTCGTTACTTATTATTACACTACTTTTGCATTACTTTTACCAAAACAACAGCAGCAGCAGCAGAATGACATCACCACCCCGGAACCATCCCGAAAAATAATGTCAACCTCCTTGAAGTCAGTGTAAACAATCCAAAATTCTAAATGTTATTCTTTTCCTTTGTTATTGTCATCTATAGCGGTTATTTGCATAAAAACACACAGTTTGATTAGGAAATGTGTTTTGATTATTTTTGTTAAGTAACTCAATTTGTAACTTGAGTTACTTGACAAAGTAACCGGTACAATATTACTAAGATCCTATAAGTAATAAGTTATATTACTGAGTTACTGCTAAAGGTAATATATTACATGTAATATGTTACTTTTGTAATGAGTTACCCCCAACAGTGTGTCGGCCCTGCTGCTGGTGGGTTTTTCCCCCTCCTCCCCACACCTCTCAGCGTGGGTCTATATATAGGCTCTATGGGGGAAAAGAGACCAAACGACTTCAAACAGAGCAGGGCAGCAGCGTTTGCTCTCATTCATCACTATAGCTGCAGAACAATGGAGATGTGCTGTATCTATTGGGATGGAAGTCTATTTGTGTTCTGCAGGCGTTTGAAGGCATTCGGCTGCTAGTAAAGAACTGACAGTTGTGAAGATTTAACAGGTGTGTGGTGAAGTCGTATAGTACGGCGTGCACATACGCAAACACCAGCCTGTCCTCCCCCCCCCCAAAACGACCATAGGTCATTTCAATCAGGAGAGACTAGAGACCAAAGGATGAATAAAGTGATATTTATTACAATAAAGTGAATAATTTACTACAGAAAGAATGTTGAGAATAAAGTATTGTTATTAGTCTTTGGCGGTTAGACACCGCAGGGAGATGTTGAGAGAGCTGCACCAGCCCAGATCAGCATCCAGATATATCCCCCTGCAGTGTCTAGATACTGGTGGTGCTGGTGATCTCCTTCTGAGACTCATGATGACTCTTCCGACTGAAGAATGGGATAGGACTGCGATGACCGGGAGGAGAAGGGGACGAGGAGGGTGCGAGCCTGACAGCAGCGATGATTGAGAGGCTGAATGAGACAGAAACAAGCATATTTAAGGAACCCGCCTCCAAGCAATTGGCTTACGACTGGGTTGTGGAGCAACGTGATAGGCTTACACTGGAGGTGCGTAGGGTGAGAGGTGATCAGAGCAGTGATGTGACACTATGCAATTGGTCAACAGAGACTGTACGGCAACCAGCTGATTGTTCATTGAAACCCGGAAATTGACAGCTTATGATCTTGTGAGTAGATTGAAGAGTGGAGATATAAAGTACATTAAGGAAGTGTAAAAGATATTATAGTCTTCCTGCTTGAACTTACGTTGAGAACTACATTTGTTCAAGCAGCTTTTAGGACCGATAGAGTACTGCAGGGATGACGTATTTTTGTAGGCTTAACCAGAAATCGTCGCCATGTTGGTTCTAAGGGGGGAAATGCTATGGGGTTTTAGAATGGGGATTTCACTTAAATACATCAAATAAGGTCTGTGGTTAACAAAAGTTTATGGGCGTGGTCATTTGTGTTCAGCAGGATAATCTTCACACACGTGGGCCACTCTTATGACTTTTGAAACGTTTACTGAAAATCGTGTTTAAAAAAAATCATTTACGTTTCATGTTAAATCCCCATATTTTCCCCTGACGAACCCAAGTGCTACTTCTGGACTCATTCATGCGGTGCTAGTTGTACCTTTAAAAATTCAGCGACCTCTAGTGGTCATGTATTGTAAATGATCCACCTGCGATCTCTACACTAGTGTTTCTAAATGCACCTTTACTGCTGTGGCAGTACTGCAGCAAAGTGTCTAAATGAAATGAGTAACAACTGTAAATAAAACAGAGGGGGAGGATCGCTGACACGGCCTGCCACGGCTCAGACAGCCCGGTGGAGGCAACGGGAGGAGCCTCAGTGTTCAGGAAATGCAGTTTTCGTTCCGGGCGAACAGTACCGCTTTTGTCCACAGGCGTCGCTACAATCAACACAAAATGAAAGTTCCCCGTAGCTGCTTTAACACCGGAGAGTCGTGTTGCAGACCCAAAGTTTCCAAAGTCTATTTCAACTGTAAGACACATTTTCTTAGTTAACGCTTGTCGCTAACCCAAAACCTAACCCTAACCTTAACCAAGTTGTTTTAGTTTCTTAACCTTAACCAAGGTGTTTTAGTTTCTTAACCTTTAAATAACATTTTCAAATTAACATTGGAGATGTGGCGATGTTTTCAAGTTGAACGTTTTCAAATTACAGTAACGTTGGATACAGACGGGTCATATTATGTGGTCGTATGGGTTGGAGGACTTGTTGACAAACACACACACACACACACATGTGAGTGCACACACACACACACACACGCGCGCACGCACACACACAAACACACACACACACACACACCCACACACACGCACACACACACACACACACACCCCCCTTCAGCACGGTGCACGTTTTGTCCCCTTTGACCACAGGTCACGTAACAGTAGAGCAACACTATCACTGTTCACCCCCCCCCCCCCCCCTCCCCCCCCCCCCCCCCTCTCGTTTGAAGTTCACACCTCCTCGCTGTACAGTAGAGAATCATTTACAGGTGCTATTAAAACTGTCATCCCATAACTCTGCACAATGGAGGTGGCTCAAGGCCAAATGCGTATGCACGGTGTGTGTGTGTCTGTGTGTCTGTGTGTGTGTGCGCGCGGTGTGTGTGTGTGCGCGCGCTAGCTTATAGGTAGCTAGCAGTGAGGATATGAGTCCGATCCACCGGAGTACAATGGTGCTTTGTGAGCGTGTCAGTCAGGAATGTGTATGATGGGGAAGGATGAGACATCCCAGATGCCGCAGAACGCCGCTTCTCCCCTTTCCTTTCTTTTCAACTTTCTCCTCCTTTTTCTACCTCTCCTTCTCTTTTCATATTCCTTTCTCTCTCCTCTCTGTTTTTCTCTCTATCTCTGACACACACACACACACACGCACACACACACACACACGCACACACACACACACACACACACACACACACACACACACACACACACATACACACGCACACACTCCGGCTCAGTAATAGGGGGTGAATCCATTCATTCACACGTCCTCCACCATTACGAAGGAATGCGACCTGTGGAGAGCAGAAGTGATACTTGGCAGTATGATGTTACTGCGCTGACATATATCCTCTCACAAGGGCACCCAAGGGTGGGGGGGTGGGGGGGTATCTATTGTGTACAGGCGGTATGAAAGCAACTTTCATCAAAGTCAAAGGATGGTTTGATGAGCGGGGGTCAAAGTCAGGAGGGGGTAAAACCTCTCAACTCTGCCCTGCGCCTCACTGAACAAAGCTCTGTTCTTAGATTCTTGTTTCTCATTAAAGACGCACACACACAGACACACACACACACACACACACACACACACACACAAAATGAATGAACAAAGATGATCCACAGGAATGTATTTTTAGATGGTATTATGTTTCTGCTGGAAGCACCGGGCATTATTGTGTTTGGGTGTAAACACAAGAGCTCGATGGAGACAGGATGCTGACGGAGTCAACAGCTAGAATCAGCTGACGGAGTCAACAGCTATCGCCTGAATCAGCTGACGGAGTCAACAGCTATCCCCTAAATCAGCTGACGGAGTCAACAGCTATCGCCTAAATCAGCTGACGGAGTCAACAGCTATCGCCTGAATCAGCTGACGGAGTCAACAGCTATCCCCTGAATCAGCTGACGGAGTCAATAGCTATCCCCTGAATCAGCTGACGGAGTCAACAGCTATCGCCTAAATCAGCTGACGGAGTCGACAGCTATCCCCTGAATCAGCTGATGGAGTCAACAGCTAACCCCTAAATCAGCTGACGGAGTCAACAGCTAACCCCTAAATCAGCTGATGGAGTCAACAGCTAACCCCTAACCCCTAAATCAGGTGACGGAGTCAACATCAGCTATCCCCTAAACCGAGCACCTTTCCCTGATTTCTGAATCTTTACCCGACTACAACATGACAAAATAAGAAATAGAGTGAAAGAGTTGCAATTAGTGCCTCCTGAGCAGAATTTTATTTTAACATTTAATTTATTGTTATGATTTATTCGTACATTTTTCCATTTCCTCCTTTCTCTCAAGTACCCCCTGTAGTCCCCCCACGTAACAGTAGGGGTACGCGCACCGCCGTTTGAGAAACGTGGCCCTAAATGCTAACTTCCTAAACACAGCGTCTGTTTTCCCCAGGGAGCTTAGCAATAGCCCTGTCATAATAATGGCAGTAAACCTAGATAACATAGGAAGGAGGAGAAGAGGTTAGATAACAATACGATGCATTGAAATAGATTCAAAAGCAACAGTAATAAAATAAATAAATACAATAAAGATAAATAACCTCCCAAAGAGTACTTTAGATTAGATGTCAATCTAACAGTCCCTGTGGGGAAACTGCGTCGTCAGCGGAGAATAGAAGATAAGATAAGAATAGGACAAATGGAGAGTCCAGAAGACGGTACAGATAATGATCATCTGTCACTGGATATGCAGGTGTGTGTCGTTGCCTATTTACATTATTATTATTATTATTATTATTATTATTATTATTATTATTATT
This sequence comes from Poromitra crassiceps, assembly GCF_964638095.1. Lineage (NCBI taxonomy): Eukaryota > Metazoa > Chordata > Actinopteri > Beryciformes > Melamphaidae > Poromitra > Poromitra crassiceps. Next base: position 75,701 of record NW_028152149.1, read on the forward strand.
ATTATTATTATTATTATTATTATTTATTATTATTATTATTATTATTATTATTATTATTTTAACCTTTATTTATTCAGGGGAGTCTCACTGAGAGCAATGCTCTCTTTTTCAGGAGTGCCCTGTTTACATTCACACACACATTCACACCTGGAATCTGACCAGTACAACCACAGTGTGATCTGCTGGCCACTGAGCAGGAGTGGTTGGGGTTAAGGCAGGGCCTTGCTCAAGGGCACCTCAATGGTGGTAATGAGGGACGGGCAAGCACTGCCATTTCACTTTCCCCACCCAGATTTAATCCTGCCGTCTTGGGGGATTGAACCGACAACCTTCCGGTCACAAGCTCGCTTCTCTATTCATTTCAGGCGATCCTGTTTGAATTGTAGGCGACCCCACTTCGGGTCGCGACCCTAAGGTTGGGAACCACTGGGTTACAGTGTGTCTCAGGTGTCATGATGAAGTTTGAGGTTAGGAGAGGAGGAATAGCTCTGAGTGTTTTCATTCCAGCAACACATCAACACCCAGCAGCAGCTCATTCAGCAGCAAGGCCTGCCAGCACTCCAACAAACTTTGCTTCACACCTTTATACAGGTAGTTTCTGTAGTTCCTGTGATTAGTCAACAGATGTTTTTAGTAACAATCTACAATACGGTATGCAAAATCAGGAACAAATCAGGAACAAACAATATTAACAAGTGGTGAATAGCTATATAAATGTTAAGTTATGGAATATCGGACTGTTAGCATGTAGAATAGGCTAATCGATAGGCGCTTTCGGACCAAGCAGTTCTGGGGACTCTCAGAGAGGAACTGCACCGCTGGGGAGGTTCCTTGAGAACTACGTAATTTCAAGTTTTTTTTTCTGTTTACATTCACACCGCCAAAAGGAACCATAGGAATGCTGAAGTAAGTCCGTTGGTTAGCATGCTAACCGCTACTACTGTAGTAGCTTCACAGCAAAGCAAGTGAGTTCATCATGGGGGATTGATACTACTTTGGCTAACAATTAGCTAGCTAACGTAAGCGAAAAATAAAATAAAAAGGCAACGCCTCGGGGTATTCAATGTAGCTACACTTACGTCTGGACCACTAAAGGTTCCTCTTGTGCTGGGAAAGTAGCTACCCTGAAGTAGGAGCTAAAAAGATTCCTCTAAGCCAGTGGTTCTCAAACTTTTTGGGCTTCAGAACCCCTTTTCCCTGATTTCTGAATCCAAGTACCTCCTTTACCCAACTACACCATTTTTCTTAGAAAACTGCAAGAGAAAACTATACATATGATGCCATGAATGAGTGATAACCCACCATTTGAAGAATATAACATTACAAAATAAGAAATGAAAGAAAGTGAAAGAATTAGTGCCTCCTGAGCAGATTAATTTTAATGTTTAATTTATGTTAATGATACATTCTTACATTTTTCAATTTTCCCCTTTCTCTCAAGTACCCCCTGTAGTACCTCCACGTACCCCTAGGGGTACGCATACCCCAGTTTGGGAACCACTGCTCTAAGCATTCTAAGAACTATATGGTAGTAACTGTGGTGCAAACACAAAAAGGGGAGAGTTCCTCCAACAACTATGAAAAGGTCCCTGAAAAGGTTTTGGAACTGACATACATTACTTAACTGTTGACTAGCAATTTGTTCCTGATTTGTTCCTTACTCGTTCCATGGTAACTACTTCGATTTAGTTCCACATTGTAAAAGATTAAGCCAACGGAGCCCAAGTGGCGCATGGGTCGGAGTCACGTTTCAGACTGAAAAACAAAACTTGTCTGAGATGACAGGAGAGGCGGGCCATA